>NC_081195.1:31933069-32205569 GCF_902713425.1 Acipenser ruthenus | reverse complement strand
TGCCTCTCTTATTCCCAGCACATCTCCACTCTGGCACACACTTGCCGATTCTTCCTGAGCAACATCCGAAGAATCCGACCCTTCCTCACCAACTACGCCACCCAGCTCCTGGTCCAGGCCTTGGTACTCTCCCGCCTAGACTACTGCAACTCCCTCCTGGCTGGCCTCCCTGCGTCCGCCACCCGTCCGCTCCAGCTCATCCAGAACTCCGCTGCTCGCCTGGTGTTCTCTCTGCCTCGCTTCTCCCATGCAACTCACTCCACTGGCTCCCGATCACCGCTCGCATTCAGTTCAAGACTCTTGTACTAGCCTACCGATGCCTTGACCAGACTGCACCCAGCTACCTCCAGACCCTCATCTCTCCCTACACCCCCACTCGACCTCTCCGCTCCGCCTGCACTAGAAGACTGGCTCTACCTCCTTTACGCTCTCCTGCCTCCAGAGCCCGCTCCTTCACCACCCTCGCCCCACAGTGGTGGAATGACCTTCCTACAGATGTCAGGACTGCCCAGTCCCTGACCACATTACGGTGCCTCCTCAAGACTCACCTCTTCAGAAAGCACATGTAGAACTCTGTTTTTCCCCCAGGACACTTATCACTCTTCCTTAAATGCGCTTTACTTGCTCTTATCTGCCTGCTATTTTACCGCATTTAATCCTGTACTTTTAGAGTACTGTAATCTGTCAAGTGTTATTTAATCTGTAGTATTTTGTATTTAATTATATCCTGATTTAACTATCACTGACACTGTTATCTGCTGTATTATTGAATCGTATTTTGTCATACTTGTACTTGTACTTGCAAAGTCATTGTATTTATCTAGCTCTTAATTGTAATATTACTTGTACTGTGATTCTTGAAATGTATTTGTTTACGACTGTAATTCGCCCTGGATAAGGGCGTCTGCTAAGAAATAAATAATAATAATAATAATTGTCAGGTTGCTGTTTTGTCGTCAGAGCTATTGTCAGTGTAGGCCGGAGTATCAAGTAACATTACTGCTCACTCACGAAGCAGTTAATGATGCGGCAGCGCTGTTAATGAAGAAAATGCTTATACTAGGTGGTTTTGCAGTAGCAACAACTTCAGCTTTACGTTTGCGCTTCTGAGGGCCGCTTACATGTTTTTTCGTGATTTTGTGCAAATCACTTGTCGATGCTGATTCGTCTTCACTTGCTGTCACCCGCGCCTGCAGCGTGCACGCATGCGTGTGCATCAGGCACTGACAAGGTTGACAGTGACAGTGACGCCACGTGCCTGTAAATGCCTAGAGTGCGTAAGAAAGACATAAGCTGTAAAGACAGAATGTGTCTGTGACACTTAAAAAAGTATACAGCTTTAAAATAATACATATTTTTTAAAAATGCATCATCACATTCCTTAAATATGCATATTATCTATGGAAAGGTATCGCAATGTGTACATTTAAAAAAAAAAAAAAAACGTAGGTTGTTATGGGCCCCTTCCGAGTGTCAGCACGTCGCCATTGGTTAATCTGCTACTGGCCCTCACAACAGAACATTAGAGGTGAGTTCATCCTAAAAATGTTTCATTCCAGCCATTGCTGGGATATTGATTAACAAGCACAAGACGGTTTCGGCTCAGCTTTGTAGCTCAGTGTTCTACAACCATTCCTTTGCGACAGCTTGGGCATACTCACCCATTTGTAATGGTTAATATTCCCTACTTGAAAGGGAGTGTTAGGTTATTATCATAACCCTGGTTCCCTGAAATAGGAATATTAACCATTAACTTCAAGGTTGCGCCGTTCATGGTCGCAGTTCTCGAAGGGAAATGACATTGTTGTCAGTGTGCGTAGCTGCTTTATGCTCTCGGGGGCGGAGCAGCAGCCATGTCACACTGCTCCGACGGGAAGTCTTTGGTATAAGTTTTCAGGTTCGGGTGTCTTAAAGGGGAACACCCATTTTGTAATGGTTAATATTCCTATTTCATTCTCGTGCTCAAAACAACCAACCAATTCCAGGCGGTCTCTCAACATTATTGCATATTTGACTCTTAGGAACTCTTAGTTTGGTCTTCCCACCCTTCTTTCACAAGATCAAGGATTCCTCTGGGTTGCCTCCCATACAGCAGCTCAAAGGGAGAAAACCTGGCACCATCTCAGCATCTGTTTCAACATCTGAATAAAGCGGTCCACCAATCCGTCCGTCTGCGGGTGATAAACAGAGCTCCTAATGGACCGAATTTGTAGTAATTTATACAGTTCATTTAAACATTTTGACATGAAGTTAGTTCCTTGATCAGTCAGCATTTCTTTGGGAATCCCTACTCGCACTCTAATCTGTACTAACTCTCGAGCAATTGCTGCGGCACTAGTGATCTCGATGGTACTGCCTCTGGATATCTGGTCACGCAGTCCACCACTACTAAGATGTGCGTGACCCGCTCAGCCAGGCAGGGGGGGTCTTATGGCATACTGACCCATCGAGCCTGTAGCTATGGGTCTGGCCCCTGAACAGCTGTATTTGAGCCATCTGGGTCTGTCCAATAGGGTTATTGACACCTTACAAAATGCCACAGCAGCATCCACAGGTTCCCAGTATGTGTACAAGTGGAGCGTCTAACAGACCTGGGTCTGCTTTGTGGGTTCAACCCCACGACTTGTCCCATGGCAATAACACTGCAATTTTTGCAGGGCCTGTTTGATGAGGAAATCCACTTTTACATTGAAGGTCTATCTGGCAGCCATTCCCCAGGAGCTCACTTCCTCATTCAAACCTCTCATGTACACACTTTTTATATCGTCTTGTTAGAAAATAGTGTCAGTGGAGAGAACAAGTGGGTTTGATAGCTGGATCTTTAAAGAATATTTCAAGCTACAGCCTGACCTAACCGAAAAATATCTCTGTAAAATGTAAACCGTGACTGAGAAGTAACTATTTGTAACTAATAGTAATTAGTTAAATATTTTTAAAAGTTGCTGTATAACTAGTTACAATTTTGTTCAAGTAACTTGTAACAGATTACTTTTTAAAAGTACTTCCAGATTTGAAGTTAAAAAATAAACAAGCTGTGAGATATATTTGCAATATCAAAAGTTGGTTAAAACTCATCCTCCTCTAAACTGTTACATTTATTTAAAAGCTTTTTAAATACATTTGAAAGACTTATAAAATAATGTATTGACATTCTACACTAGTTCCAGTAATATCAAACTGATTTAATGACTCAAAAAAGAATTTGTGAATAATTCTTTTAATTAATACCTAATCTTACTTCATTAAAATAAATGTTTCATAAAATAATTAATATATACAAAATGCAGTCCAATTTGTAAAGGAAAACCTAGGAGACCATGGTGTTGAGGACATCTGACACTGGCTCGTGGCAGGTGAATTGTCAGCTATAACATTGGTTTCTCTTGACATATCTTTACATACAATATTTGGTTACATTTTACTTCACATGGGTAGACCTTTTTGGTGAAAGTCACATTAATTGACATGTGAGGTCTGAACATTTCAGCAGAATTTAGCAACGTGTTGCCTTAGTCATTTTTGTACAGAGTTCCCAAGTGTAGTTTTAATTAATACGGTACATACAGTATTTTATTCATCTTGTTTGATAAATGACCTTTTATGTTGGTCTCAGCCTGGTAAATTAAAGAGCTGATAAATGCTAATTGATGATGTCACAGGGAGAGCAGATATTTAAATTAGGCAATATCTCATACTATAGAGAGTAAAATTTTAAGGTTAGTTTTCTCAACTGTTATTTAAAGGAGTTATTTAGGGAGTAAAAAACCATCAGGGACTGTTTCTCATCACTGCACTACTACTGTCCACATGCCCTGTGAACTCAAATCAGACACCTGCATGGTTGGCCTTTGTCCTCCATTGGCCAATAACTTGACTCCTGGGTGTAAAGAGGCAGTTGCCTTGGTCGTGGGATCAGAAGGTGTCCACTGACTTTCAGTTCTCCTGAGTTGTTTTGGGGATTGCAGTGATGACTGTTCAGTCAAAGTGATTTGAAAAGTGTATTACGGGACAACTAATAACACTGCGTTTATTACTTTTCATAAGGTCTCCCAGATGGACCAGAAAGTGGAGGACATCTTGAATATTCTCACAGAGCAGTTCAGACCCCATCAGGAGCAGCAGCAGAAGCCGGTGTTGCTCAGCACTAAAGCTGCAGCCATGAAGTGCCAGGGGTGCAGCTTCGACAAGGGCGAGGGATGCCGATGTGAAGAACTCTCTTCAAGCTTCAGCAGCAAACTGCAATCGTGACGCTTCCACTGATCGTGCGGGATCTCACTGTCCACTTGGAACACGATATTTGTATGGCATCAGCCTTGGTTCCTCCTTCGAGAAATACAGGCCATCTTCCCGGTAGCCGAATAAGAAATACCCTAAATTTGCGTAGCCCACCTGTATGTAAAGCTGAGTGTCCTTCCAACAGCACGGCAAGCTGCCTGGTTTTATTCATTGCCACTTTACTGACAGCGAACACAGAGAAGACACTGGACAGATCCACAAAGCTGTTCTCCAGTGTAAAAAGTTTCTCTTTTTTTTAGGTTTTATCATGTTAGTCCAATTTTTGGTTGTGCTTCCAGGCTTAATGTTGATACCATTTTGATCACAAATATACCAAAAGCCAATTTTGTTTAAATTAAAAAAAGACAGTTTAGGACATAGGGACACAAGATGCATCCCTCCTTGGAACAAGTTGTCACTATGAGCTAATTTTTACAGAGTAGAAATGCACTCCCAATTGGGAAACAAAAAATGCTCTTGAGACCTCTTTTCTATCTAGTTTTTTTTTTCTCAACAGACAGAAACGACATTAAGAAGAATTTGAGACATATTTTATGTCTCCTTTTTCTCATTTTTTTCCCCTGAGACAAAAACTACTAGAAATCCCAACTAAGGCTCCTTATGAGTTAAATATCAGATCTCAGACAGTTCTTTTGATAATCTGTGTCAAAATTCTACATTCTAATCCTCATTTATGACATATAAATGACAATTTACTGTAACCGCCCTAACTTCTTTCATTTGAGTCCCCATGCATGCATATTTCTTACATTTCTGAAATAAAGTCACCAGTTAAAATAACAAAAAGAAAAGAAAAGCAAACTGCTTTTTTTCTGCTTTATTTTTTTAATGTATCACGTGGCATTCAATTGTATAAATGTATTTTTATTGAAAGCAGCAATATTTTAGTATTCTTTTTTTAACTGAAAAACATTTTAAAATAAAAACACTTTAAAACAGTTTAATCCTATTCATCAGTTGCATTTATTTATCAGAAATCCTGATCGCTCTGAGTTTACATAGCCCTTTTCTAATGTAACCTTGCTCGTGTTTTTGTTGTTCAGCCTACTGCAGCTACAAGTGATTTAATCCTTTTCCAAAGAATTTGGGAAATGTGCAGCATACACTATACCAGGCACTGCAGATAAATCCAGGAAAATAACTTTGCCTAAAATCTTCTCCAGTGGTATGACAACCATTTTGATAGGAGATTCCAATAAAGATGCAATGTGAAAACATGTTCTTTGTGTAATGCTACCCAGTAACAGATTATTCCCAGGATTTCTGAATTCATGCACAAGCGCAAAGGACATTTCATTTGTGTCACACCTGCAGTTGTTTAAACAATATCCAGAAAAGAGTGTTCATATGTAAAAAAGAACTCTATCTGACCATACTAAATGTATGTCCAATCGCAAAACACCACTGTATAGTTGTCTTATGACTTTTGGGAAGTGTACATGGTCTTTCCAATTCGAACTCTACTGAAGACCTTTACCTTGTTACTTACTAAAGCCTCACCAAAAAAACTTTCTAGAGCCTTTTTTTTTCTTTCCTATATTTTTATTGGATACAGGAAAACATTTATTTATTAATTTATTGATTCAATGTTAGCAGATTTATTATAAAGTTTTTACCTGGATTGATTTGCACCTGGGATTTTCTTCATGAACCTTCGGAACAGACGTCCATTGCATTGACATATGAAGATATCGCGCAACTTTGAAACAGCAGTTGAACTTCAAAGTTATTCTGGCAACAACCACCATTTGCCATTTTCTTCAGAGCGCAGTGGAACTAGCTGAAGAAACCCTGCATGAAAGGTAAGCCAAAAGCTGCATGTGTATGTGGGTGTCACAGTTTGTGGGAGTGTGGGGTGCGCTACTGAAGTCCCTCATTCACCCCATCACCGTCTTGCCTCAATAAATACACGGCTCAACGATATGGACAAACGGGTTGCTTCTCCATTACTTCAAGCCCAGTGTTCGCCACTCCAATCATGGCTGTCGTCTCTTCGGGTTCAGCACTTCCGGTCCCCACAGCTGACGTTCCTACCTACGACTGGGCATCAGCCTCTCTCAATGGTCCACAGCAAGCGCCTGTAGTCAGAAATCAAGTCCAGCAACCACATATGGTTTCTACTTTTGATATTTGTAACATTAAGGGCTAGAGTCTCAAATCTATTTTCTAAGCTCATTTCATTTTATTTTTCTGAAAGGGAACATTTTCAAGTACAATTCTAATTTAGACTGCTTACATGTACTAAGAAATGGCTGAGTTGTTGTTTCTGTCAAGTTTATTTTTTGGAAAGAGGCTTCACACTGCTATTTTACTGGACCTTCCCGTCCTGTACACTTCCAGTTTTTACTGCTACTGAACTAAAGATATTTTCATAATTTTGATTTTACCCCGGCAAAGCGCCCAGCATACGCTCTGCACCGCCCCGCGGTCACAGATACACACATACGCTCTGCACCGCCCCGCAGTCACAGATACACACATACGCTCTGCACCGCCCCGCAGTCACAGATACACACATACGCTCAGCACCGCCCCGCAGTCACAGATACACACATACGCTCAGCACCGCCCCGCAGTCACAGATACACACATATGCTCTGCACCGCCCCACAGTCACAGATACACACATATGCTCAGCACCGCCCGCGGTCACAGACACACATACGCTCAGCACCGCCCCGCGATCACAGACACACATACGCTCAGCACCGCCCCGCGATCACAGATACACACATACGCTCAGCACCGCCCCGCAGTCACAGATACACACATACGCTCAGCACCGCCCCGCAGTCAAGGATACACACATACGCTCTGCACCGCCCCGCGATCACAGACACACATACGCTCAGCACCGCCCCGCGATCACAGACACACATACGCTCAGCACCGCCCCGCAGTCACAGATACACACATACGCTCTGCACCGCCCCGCATTCACAGATACACACATACGCTCAGCACCGCCCCGCAGTTACAGATACACACATACGCTCAGCACCGCCCCGCAGTCACAGATACACACATACGCTCAGCACCGCCCCGCAGTCACAGATACACACATACGCTCAGCACCGCCCCGCGGTCACAGATACACACATACGCTCAGCACCGCCCCGCAGTTACAGATACACACATACACTCAGCACCGCCCCGCGGTCACAGATACACACATACGCTCAGCACCGCCCCGCGGTCACAGATACACACATACGCTCAGCACCGCCCCGCAGTTACAGATACACACATACGCTCAGCATACGCTCAGCACCGCCCCGCGATCACAGACACACATACGCTCAGCACCGCCCCGCGATCACAGACACACATACGCTCAGCACCGCCCCGCGATCACAGATACACACATACGCTCAGCACCGCCCCGCAGTCACAGATACACACATACGCTCTACACCGCCCCGCAGTCAGATACACACATACGCTCAGCACCGCCCCGCAGTCAAAGATACACACATACGCTCTGCACCGCCCCGCGATCACAGACACACATACGCTCAGCACCGCCCCGCAGTCACAGATACACACATATGCTCAGCACCGCCCCGCGGTCACAGATACACACATACGCTCAGCACCGCCCCGCGATCACAGACACACAAACGCTCAGCACCGCCCCGCGATCACAGACACACATACGCTCAGCACCGCCCCGCGATCACAGACACACATACGCTCAGCACCGCCCCGCGGTCACAGATACACACATACGCTCAGCACCGCCCCGCGGTCACAGATACACACATACGCTCAGCACCGCCCCGCAGTTACAGATACACACATACGCTCAGCATACGCTCAGCACCGCCCCGCGATCACAGACACACATACGCTCAGCACCGCCCCGCGATCACAGACACACATACGCTCAGCACCGCCCCGCGATCACAGATACACACATACGCTCAGCACCGCCCCGCAGTCACAGATACACACATACGCTCTACACCGCCCCGCAGTCAGATACACACATACGCTCAGCACCGCCCCGCAGTCAAAGATACACACATACGCTCTGCACCGCCCCGCGATCACAGACACACATACGCTCAGCACCGCCCCGCAGTCACAGATACACACATATGCTCAGCACCGCCCCGCGGTCACAGATACACACATACGCTCAGCACCGCCCCGCGATCACAGACACACAAACGCTCAGCACCGCCCCGCGATCACAGACACACATACGCTCAGCACCGCCCCGCGATCACAGACACACATACGCTCAGCACCGCCCCGCGATCACAGACACACATACGCTCAGCACCGCCCCGCGATCACAGACACACATACGCTCAGCACCGCCCCGCGATCACAGACACACATACGCTCTGCACTGCCCCGCGGTCACAGACACACATACACTCTGCACCGCCCCGCGGTCACAGATACACACATACGCTCTGCACCGCCCCGCAGTCACAGATACACACATACGCTCTGCACCGCCCCGCAGTCACAGATACACACATACGCTCAGCACCGCCCCGCGATCACAGATACACATCGCTCTGCACCGCCCCGCGGTCACAGATACACACATACGCTCTGCACCGCCCCGCAGTCACAGATACACACATACGCTCTGCACCGCCCCGCAGTCACAGATACACACATATGCTCAGCACCGCCCGCGGTCACAGACACACATACGCTCAGCACCGCCCCGCGATCACAGACACACATACGCTCAGCACCGCCCCGCGATCACAGATACACACATACGCTCTGCACCACCCCGCAGTCACAGATACACACATACGCTCAGCACCACCCCGCAGTTACAGATACACACATACGCTCAGCACCGCCCCGCAGTCACAGATACACACATACGCTCAGCACCGCCCCGCAGTCACAGATACACACATACGCTCAGCACCGCCCCGCGATCACAGACACACATACGCTCAGCACCGCCCCGCGATCACAGACACACATACGCTCAGCACCGCCCCACGATCACAGATACACACATACGCTCAGCACCGCCCCGCAGTCACAGATACACACATACGCTCAGCACCGCCCCGCAGTCACAGATACACACATACGCTCAGCACCGCCCCGCGATCACAGACACACATACGCTCAGCACCGCCCCGCGATCACAGACACACATACGCTCAGCACCGCCCCGCGATCACAGATACACACATACGCTCAGCACCGCCCCGCAGTCACGGATACACACATACGCTCAGCACCGCCCCGCGATCACAGACACACATACGCTCAGCACCGCCCCGCGATCACAGACACACATACGCTCAGCACCGCCCCGCGATCACAGACACACATACGCTCAGCACCGCCCCGCGATCACAGACACACATACGCTCAGCACCGCCCCGCGATCACAGACACACATACGCTCAGCACCGCCCCGCGATCACAGACACACATACGCTCTGCACCGCCCCGCAGTCACAGATACACACATACGCTCAGCACCGCCCCGCAGTCACAGATACACACATACGCTCAGCACCGCCCCGCAGTCACAGATACACACATACGCTCAGCACCGCCCCGCAGTCACAGATACACACATACGCTCAGCACCGCCCCGCGGTCACAGATACACACATACGCTCAGCACCGCCCCGCAGTTACAGATACACACATACACTCAGCACCGCCCCGCGGTCACAGATACACACATACGCTCAGCACCGCCCCGCGGTCACAGATACACACATACGCTCAGCACCGCCCCGCATTTACAGATACACACATACGCTCAGCATACGCTCAGCACCGCCCCGCGATCACCGACACACATACGCTCAGCACCGCCCCGCGATCACAGACACACATACGCTCAGCACCGCCCCGCGATCACAGATACACACATACGCTCAGCACCGCCCCGCAGTCACAGATACACACATACGCTCTGCACCGCCCCGCAGTCAGATACACACATACGCTCAGCACCGCCCCGCAGTCAAAGATACACACATACGCTCTGCACCGCCCCGCGATCACAGACACACATACGCTCAGCACCGCCCCGCAGTCACAGATACACACATACGCTCAGCACCGCCCCGCGGTCACAGATACACACATACGCTCAGCACCGCCCCGCGATCACAGACACACAAACGCTCAGCACCGCCCCGCGATCACAGACACACATACGCTCAGCACCGCCCCGCGATCACAGACACACATACGCTCAGCACCGCCCCGCGATCACAGACACACATACGCTCAGCACCGCCCCGCGATCACAGACACACATACGCTCAGCACCGCCCCGCGATCACAGACACACATACGCTCAGCACCGCCCCGCGGTCACAGACACACATACACTCTGCACCGCCCCGCGGTCACAGATACACACATACGCTCTGCACCGCCCCGCAGTCACAGATACACACATACGCTCTGCACCGCCCCGCAGTCACAGATACACACATACGCTCAGCACCGCCCCGCGATCACAGATACACATCGCTCTGCACCGCCCCGCGGTCACAGATACACACATACGCTCTGCACCGCCCCGCAGTCACAGATACACACATACGCTCTGCACCGCCCCGCAGTCACAGATACACACATATGCTCAGCACCGCCCGCGGTCACAGACACACATACGCTCAGCACCGCCCCGCGATCACAGACACACATACGCTCAGCACCGCCCCGCGATCACAGATACACACATACGCTCTGCACCGCCCCGCAGTCACAGATACACACATACGCTCAGCACCACCCCGCAGTTACAGATACACACATACGCTCAGCACCGCCCCGCAGTCACAGATACACACATACGCTCAGCACCGCCCCGCGATCACAGACACACATACGCTCAGCACCGCCCCGCGATCACAGATACACACATACGCTCTGCACCGCCCCGCGGTCACAGACACACATACGCTCAGCACCGCCCCGCGATCACAGACACACATACGCTCAGCACCGCCCCGCGATCACAGACACACATACGCTCAGCACCGCCCCGCGATCACAGACACACATACGCTCTGCACCGCCCCGCAGTCACAGATACACACATACGCTCAGCACCGCCCCGCAGTCACAGATACACACATACGCTCAGCACCGCCCCGCAGTCACAGATACACACATACGCTCAGCACCGCCCCGCAGTCACAGATACACACATACGCTCAGCACCGCCCCGCGGTCACAGATACACACATACGCTCAGCACCGCCCCGCAGTTACAGATACACACATACACTCAGCACCGCCCCGCGGTCACAGATACACACATACGCTCAGCACCGCCCCGCGGTCACAGATACACACATACGCTCAGCACCGCCCCGCTTTTACAGATACACACATACGCTCAGCATACGCTCAGCACCGCCCCGCGATCACCGACACACATACGCTCAGCACCGCCCCGCGATCACAGACACACATACGCTCAGCACCGCCCCGCGATCACAGATACACACATACGCTCAGCACCGCCCCGCAGTCACAGATACACACATACGCTCTGCACCGCCCCGCAGTCAGATACACACATACGCTCAGCACCGCCCCGCAGTCAAAGATACACACATACGCTCTGCACCGCCCCGCGATCACAGACACACATACGCTCAGCACCGCCCCGCAGTCACAGATACACACATACGCTCAGCACCGCCCCGCGGTCACAGATACACACATACGCTCAGCACCGCCCCGCGATCACAGACACACAAACGCTCAGCACCGCCCCGCGATCACAGACACACATACGCTCAGCACCGCCCCGCGATCACAGACACACATACGCTCAGCACCGCCCCGCGATCACAGACACACATACGCTCAGCACCGCCCCGCGATCACAGACACACATACGCTCAGCACCGCCCCGCGATCACAGACACACATACGCTCAGCACCGCCCCGCGGTCACAGACACACATACACTCTGCACCGCCCCGCGGTCACAGATACACACATACGCTCTGCACCGCCCCGCAGTCACAGATACACACATACGCTCTGCACCGCCCCGCAGTCACAGATACACACATACGCTCAGCACCGCCCCGCGATCACAGATACACATCGCTCTGCACCGCCCCGCGGTCACAGATACACACATACGCTCTGCACCGCCCCGCAGTCACAGATACACACATACGCTCTGCACCGCCCCGCAGTCACAGATACACACATATGCTCAGCACCGCCCGCGGTCACAGACACACATACGCTCAGCACCGCCCCGCGATCACAGACACACATACGCTCAGCACCGCCCCGCGATCCCAGATACACACATACGCTCTGCACCGCCCCGCAGTCACAGATACACACATACGCTCAGCACCACCCCGCAGTTACAGATACACACATACGCTCAGCACCGCCCCGCAGTCACAGATACACACATACGCTCAGCACCGCCCCGCGATCACAGACACACATACGCTCAGCACCGCCCCGCGATCACAGATACACACATACGCTCTGCACCGCCCCGCAGTCACAGATACACACATACGCTCTGCACCGCCCCGCAGTCACAGATACACACATACGCTCTGCACCGCCCCGCAGTCACAGATACACACATACGCTCAGCACCGCCCCGCGATCACAGACACACATACGCTCAGCACCGCCCCGCGATCACAGACACACATACGCTCAGCACCGCCCCGCGATCACAGACACACATACGCTCAGCACCGCCCCGCGATCACAGACACACATACGCTCAGCACCGCCCCGCGATCACAGACACACATACGCTCAGCACCGCCCCGCGATCACAGACACACATACGCTCAGCACCGCCCCGCGATCACAGACACACATACGCTCAGCACCGCCCCGCGATCACAGACACACATACGCTCAGCACCGCCCCGCGATCACAGACACACATACGCTCTGCACCGCCCCGCAGTCACAGATACACACATACGCTCAGCACCGCCCCGCAGTCACAGATACACACATACGCTCAGCACCGCCCCGCAGTCACATATACACACATACGCTCAGCACCGCCCCGCGGTCACAGATACACACATACGCTCAGCACCGCCCCGCGGTCACAGATACACACATACGCTCAGCACCGCCCCGCAGTTACAGATACACACATACACTCAGCACCGCCCCGCGGTCACAGATACACACATACGCTCAGCACCGCCCCGCGGTCACAGATACACACATACGCTCAGCACCGCCCCGCATTTACAGATACGCACATACGCTCAGCATACGCTCAGCACCGCCCCGCGATCACCGACACACATACGCTCAGCACCGCCCCGCGATCACAGACACACATACGCTCAGCACCGCCCCGCGATCACAGATACACACATACGCTCAGCACCGCCCCGCAGTCACAGATACACACATACGCTCTGCACCGCCCCGCAGTCAGATACACACATACGCTCAGCACCGCCCCGCAGTCACAGATACACACATACGCTCTACACCGCCCCGCAGTCAGATACACACATACGCTCAGCACCGCCCCGCAGTCAAAGATACACACATACGCTCTGCACCGCCCCGCGATCACAGACACACATACGCTCAGCACCGCCCCGCAGTCACAGATACACACATATGCTCAGCACCGCCCCGCGGTCACAGATACACACATACGCTCAGCACCGCCCCGCGATCACAGACACACAAACGCTCAGCACCGCCCCGCGATCACAGACACACATACGCTCAGCACCGCCCCGCGATCACAGACACACATACGCTCAGCACCGCCCCGCGATCACAGACACACATACGCTCAGCACCGCCCCGCGATCACAGACACACATACGCTCAGCACCGCCCCGCGATCACAGACACACATACGCTCTGCACTGCCCCGCGGTCACAGACACACATACACTCTGCACCGCCCCGCGGTCACAGATACACACATACGCTCTGCACCGCCCCGCAGTCACAGATACACACATACGCTCTGCACCGCCCCGCAGTCACAGATACACACATACGCTCAGCACCGCCCCGCGATCATAGATACACATCGCTCTGCACCGCCCCGCGGTCACAGATACACACATACGCTCTGCACCGCCCCGCAGTCACAGATACACACATACGCTCTGCACCGCCCCGCAGTCACAGATACACACATATGCTCAGCACCGCCCGCGGTCACAGACACACATACGCTCAGCACCGCCCCGCGATCACAGACACACATACGCTCAGCACCGCCCCTCGATCACAGATACACACATACGCTCTGCACCGCCCCGCAGTCACAGATACACACATACGCTCAGCACCACCCCGCAGTTACAGATACACACATACGCTCAGCACCGCCCCGCAGTCACAGATACACACATACGCTCAGCACCGCCCCGCAGTCACAGATACACACATACGCTCAGCACCGCCCCGCAGTTACAGATACACACATACGCTCAGCACCGCCCCGCGGTCACAGATACACACATACGCTCAGCACCGCCCCGCGGTCACAGATACACACATACGCTCAGCACCGCCCCGCAGTCACAGATACACACATACGCTCAGCACCGCCCCGCGATCACAGACACACATACGCTCAGCACCGCCCCGCGATCACAGACACACATACGCTCAGCACCGCCCCACGATCACAGATACACACATACGCTCAGCACCGCCCCGCAGTCACAGATACACACATACGCTCAGCACCGCCCCGCAGTCACAGATACACACATACGCTCAGCACCGCCCCGCGATCACAGACACACATACGCTCAGCACCGCCCCGCGATCACAGACACACATACGCTCAGCACCGCCCCGCGATCACAGATACACACATACGCTCAGCACCGCCCCGCAGTCACAGATACACACATACGCTCTGCACCGCCCCGCGATCACAGACACACATACGCTCAGCACCGCCCCGCGATCACAGACACACATACGCTCAGCACCGCCCTGCAGTCACAGATACACACATGCGCTCAGCACCGCCCCGCGGTCACGGATACACACATACGCTCAGCACCGCCCCGCGATCACAGACACACATACGCTCAGCACCGCCCCGCGATCACAGACACACATACGCTCAGCACCGCCCTGCAGTCACAGATACACACATACGCTCAGCACCGCCCCGCGGTCACGGATACACACATACGCTCAGCACCGCCCCGCGATCACAGACACACATACGCTCAGCACCGCCCCGCGATCACAGACACACATACGCTCAGCACCGCCCCGCGATCACAGACACACATACGCTCAGCACCGCCCCGCGATCACAGACACACATACGCTCAGCACCGCCCCGCGATCACAGACACACATACGCTCAGCACCGCCCCGCGATCACAGACACACATACGCTCTGCACCGCCCCGCAGTCACAGATACACACATACGCTCAGCACCGCCCCGCAGTCACAGATACACACATACGCTCAGCACCGCCCCGCAGTCACAGATACACACATACGCTCAGCACCGCCCCGCAGTCACAGATACACACATACGCTCAGCACCGCCCCGCGGTCACAGATACACACATACGCTCAGCACCGCCCCGCAGTTACAGATACACACATACACTCAGCACCGCCCCGCGGTCACAGATACACACATACGCTCAGCACCGCCCCGCGGTCACAGATACACACATACGCTCAGCACCGCCCCGCATTTACAGATACACACATACGCTCAGCATACGCTCAGCACCGCCCCGCGATCACCGACACACATACGCTCAGCACCGCCCCGCGATCAAAGACATACATACGCTCAGCACCGCCCCGCGATCACAGATACACACATACGCTCAGCACCGCCCCGCAGTCACAGATACACACATACGCTCTGCACCGCCCCGCAGTCAGATACACACATACGCTCAGCACCGCCCCGCAGTCAAAGATACACACATACGCTCTGCACCGCCCCGCGATCACAGACACACATACGCTCAGCACCGCCCCGCAGTCACAGATACACACATACGCTCAGCACCGCCCCGCGGTCACAGATACACACATACGCTCAGCACCGCCCCGCGATCACAGACACACAAACGCTCAGCACCGCCCCGCGATCACAGACACACATACGCTCAGCACCGCCCCGCGATCACAGACACACATACGCTCAGCACCGCCCCGCGATCACAGACACACATACGCTCAGCACCGCCCCGCGATCACAGACACACATACGCTCAGCACCGCCCCGCGATCACAGACACACATACGCTCAGCACCGCCCCGCGGTCACAGACACACATACACTCTGCACCGCCCCGCGGTCACAGATACACACATACGCTCTGCACCGCCCCGCAGTCACAGATACACACATACGCTCTGCACCGCCCCGCAGTCACAGATACACACATACGCTCAGCACCGCCCCGCGATCACAGATACACATCGCTCTGCACCGCCCCGCGGTCACAGATACACACATACGCTCTGCACCGCCCCGCAGTCACAGATACACACATACGCTCTGCACCGCCCTGCAGTCACAGATACACACATATGCTCAGCACCGCCCGCGGTCACAGACACACATACGCTCAGCACCGCCCCGCGATCACAGACACACATACGCTCAGCACCGCCCCGCGATCACAGATACACACATACGCTCTGCACCGCCCCGCAGTCACAGATACACACATACGCTCAGCACCACCCCGCAGTTACAGATACACACATACGCTCAGCACCGCCCCGCAGTCACAGATACACACATACGCTCAGCACCGCCCCGCGATCACAGACACACATACGCTCAGCACCGCCCCGCGATCACAGATACACACATACGCTCTGCACCGCCCCGCGGTCACAGACACACATACGCTCAGCACCGCCCCGCGATCACAGACACACATACGCTCAGCACCGCCCCGCGATCACAGACACACATACGCTCAGCACCGCCCCGCGATCACAGACACACATACGCTCTGCACCGCCCCGCAGTCACAGATACACACATACGCTCAGCACCGCCCCGCAGTCACAGATACACACATACGCTCAGCACCGCCCCGCAGTCACAGATACACACATACGCTCAGCACCGCCCCGCAGTCACAGATACACACATACGCTCAGCACCGCCCCGCGGTCACAGATACACACATACGCTCAGCACCGCCCCGCAGTTACAGATACACACATACACTCAGCACCGCCCCGCGGTCACAGATACACACATACGCTCAGCACCGCCCCGCGGTCACAGATACACACATACGCTCAGCACCGCCCCGCGGTCACAGATACACACATACGCTCAGCACCGCCCCGCATTTACAGATACACACATACGCTCAGCATACGCTCAGCACCGCCCCGCGATCACCGACACACATACGCTCAGCACCGCCCCGCGATCACAGACACACATACGCTCAGCACCGCCCCGCGATCACAGATACACACATACGCTCAGCACCGCCCCGCAGTCACAGATACACACATACGCTCTGCACCGCCCCGCAGTCAGATACACACATACGCTCAGCACCGCCCCGCAGTCAAAGATACACACATACGCTCTGCACCGCCCCGCGATCACAGACACACATACGCTCAGCACCGCCCCGCAGTCACAGATACACACATACGCTCAGCACCGCCCCGCGGTCACAGATACACACATACGCTCAGCACCGCCCCGCGATCACAGACACACAAACGCTCAGCACCGCCCCGCGATCACAGACACACATACGCTCAGCACCGCCCCGCGATCACAGACACACATACGCTCAGCACCGCCCCGCGATCACAGACACACATACGCTCAGCACCGCCCCGCGATCACAGACACACATACGCTCAGCACCGCCCCGCGATCACAGACACACATACGCTCTGCACCGCCCCGCGGTCACAGACACACATACACTCTGCACCGCCCCGCGGTCACAGATACACACATACGCTCTGCACCGCCCCGCAGTCACAGATACACACATACGCTCTGCACCGCCCCGCAGTCACAGATACACACATACGCTCAGCACCGCCCCGCGATCACAGATACACATCGCTCTGCACCGCCCCGCGGTCACAGATACACACATACGCTCTGCACCGCCCCGCAGTCACAGATACACACATACGCTCTGCACCGCCCCGCAGTCACAGATACACACATATGCTCAGCACCGCCCGCGGTCACAGACACACATACGCTCAGCACCGCCCCGCGATCACAGACACACATACGCTCAGCACCGCCCCGCGATCACAGATACACACATACGCTCTGCACCGCCCCGCAGTCACAGATACACACATACGCTCAGCACCACCCCGCAGTTACAGATACACACATACGCTCAGCACCGCCCCGCAGTCACAGATACACACATACGCTCAGCACCGCCCCGCGATCACAGACACACATACGCTCAGCACCGCCCCGCGATCACAGATACACACATACGCTCTGCACCGCCCCGCAGTCACAGATACACACATACGCTCTGCACCGCCCCGCAGTCACAGATACACACATACGCTCTGCACCGCCCCGCAGTCACAGATACACACATACGCTCAGCACCGCCCCGCGATCACAGACACACATACGCTCAGCACCGCCCCGCGATCACAGACACACATACGCTCAGCACCGCCCCGCGATCACAGACACACATACGCTCAGCACCGCCCCGCGATCACAGACACACATACGCTCAGCACCGCCCCGCGATCACAGACACACATACGCTCAGCACCGCCCCGCGATCACAGACACACATACGCTCAGCACCGCCCCGCGATCACAGACACACATACGCTCAGCACCGCCCCGCGATCACAGACACACATACGCTCTGCACCGCCCCGCAGTCACAGATACACACATACGCTCAGCACCGCCCCGCAGTCACAGATACACACATACGCTCAGCACCGCCCCGCAGTCACAAATACACACATACGCTCAGCACCGCCCCGCGGTCACAGATACACACATACGCTCAGCACCGCCCCGCGGTCACAGATACACACATACGCTCAGCACCGCCCCGCAGTTACAGATACACACATACACTCAGCACCGCCCCGCGGTCACAGATACACACATACGCTCAGCACCGCCCCGCGGTCACAGATACACACATACGCTCAGCACCGCCCCGCATTTACAGATACACACATACGCTCAGCATACGCTCAGCACCGCCCCGCGATCACCGACACACATACGCTCAGCACCGCCCCGCGATCACAGACACACATACGCTCAGCACCGCCCCGCGATCACAGATACACACATACGCTCAGCACCGCCCCGCAGTCACAGATACACACATACGCTCTGCACCGCCCCGCAGTCAGATACACACATACGCTCAGCACCGCCCCGCAGTCAAAGATACACACATACGCTCTGCACCGCCCCGCGATCACAGACACACATACGCTCAGCACCGCCCCGCAGTCACAGATACACACATACGCTCAGCACCGCCCCGCGGTCACAGATACACACATACGCTCAGCACCGCCCCGCGATCACAGACACACAAACGCTTAGCACCGCCCCGCGATCACAGACACACATACGCTCAGCACCGCCCCGCGATCACAGACACACATACGCTCAGCACCGCCCCGCGATCACAGACACACATACGCTCAGCACCGCCCCGCGATCACAGACACACATACGCTCAGCACCGCCCCGCGATCACAGACACACATACGCTCAGCACCGCCCCGCGGTCACAGACACACATACACTCTGCACCGCCCCGCGGTCACAGATACACACATACGCTCTGCACCGCCCCGCAGTCACAGATACACACATACGCTCTGCACCGCCCCGCAGTCACAGATACACACATACGCTCAGCACCGCCCCGCGATCACAGATACACATCGCTCTGCACCGCCCCGCGGTCACAGATACACACATACGCTCTGCACCGCCCCGCAGTCACAGATACACACATACGCTCTGCACCGCCCCGCAGTCACAGATACACACATATGCTCAGCACCGCCCGCGATCACAGACACACATACGCTCAGCACCGCCCCGCGATCACAGACACACATACGCTCAGCACCGCCCTGCAGTCACAGATACACACATACGCTCAGCACCGCCCCGCGGTCACGGATACACACATACGCTCAGCACCGCCCCGCGATCACAGACACACATACGCTCAGCACCGCCCCGCGATCACAGACACACATACGCTCAGCACCGCCCTGCAGTCACAGATACACACATACGCTCAGCACCGCCCCGCGGTCACGGATACACACATACGCTCAGCACCGCCCCGCGATCACAGACACACATACGCTCAGCACCGCCCCGCGATCACAGACACACATACGCTCAGCACCGCCCCGCGATCACAGACACACATACGCTCAGCACCGCCCCGCGATCACAGACACACATACGCTCAGCACCGCCCCGCGATCACAGACACACATACGCTCAGCACCGCCCCGCGATCACAGACACACATACGCTCTGCACCGCCCCGCGATCACAGACACACATACGCTCTGCATCGCCCCGCAGTCACAGATACACACATACGCTCAGCACCGCCCCGCGGTCACAGACACACATACGCTCAGCACCGCCCCGCGGTCACAGATACACACTTACACTCAGCACCGCCCCGCGGTCACAGATACACACAGACGCTCAGCACCGCCCCGCGGTCACAGATACACACATACGCTCTGCATCGCCCCGCAGTCACAGATACACACATACGCTCAGCACCGCCCCGCAGTTACAGATACACACATACGCTCAGCACCGCCCCGCGGTCACAGATACACACATACGCTCAGCACCGCCCCGCGGTCACAGACACACATACGCTCTGCATCGCCCCGCGGTCACAGATACACACATACGCTCTGCACCGCCCCGCGGTCACAGATACACACATACGCTCAGCACCGCCCCGCAGTTACAGATACACACATACGCTCAGCACCGCCCCGCAGTTACAGATACACACATACGCTCAGCACCGCCCCGCGGTCACAGATACACACATACGCTCAGCACCGCCCCGCGGTCACAGATACACACAGACTCGCCCTACTATAAAAGCATTGGTTGGCCCCTTCGTAATCTGCCGCTGTCCCAGTCATATGCAATAATATTCGTTCTGCTTCCTCCAAGCCCAGAATCACTGAATCTCTAATTCAAGCCGACGAGTCTCTAATTCAAGTCGAGATGGACAAGGAATTCATGGCCGGCCCCTTCCCTGCTCCGTTCCCCATCTTCAGGACTAACCCCTAATCATCGATCTTTCTGCCCCGAGAGCAAGTTCCACTTCCAGTCAACACCGTAATTCCCCACGATCAATTCTCCCTTCATTACATTACAGCTTCCGATGCTATTAAATCCATCAAAGCAGCAGGCCACGGTGCCTGCTCACAAAAGTGGATATTTCAGACGCTTTTAAGTCATGCCCATTCATCCCAGCAGTACATCTGACACTCTGAGGAATCAACTGCATCTCCTTCCAGACTTCCTATGATTGCTCCAAAAGCATCATTACCAGACACTGGTTCTCTTCCTACCTCTCCGCTCTCATCACCAGGCAGGTCTTTCTCCCCAACTCCACACCACACACTCATTTGCATTGCATCTCTGCTTAGTGAAAAAAAACGCCACAGATGCTTAAATGCAGCGGTAGTCCTGACATTAAAATACTGTACTGTAATGTCATTTTAATTCAAAGGCCATTACTTGTAACACCGCATGGCAGTTAAACTAGGCACCCTCACAAGACGATCGCTTCTCAAGTATACTGTAGTAAAATAGGATTCTGCAGCCTTGAGTAAACATAATCATGACCATATAACAACTTGCTTACCCATGACGACTTGTTTTGATGTATTGTCCTCAGTGATTGAGCACCATTAATATTTGTATACTGTATTTAAACTGCTGATGCGCAGAGGCACGGTTTTGCCAATTGTAATCATATTGGTCCGCTTTTAAGAATCAACAGCTTATGAGAATCAAATCATCCAGGACGGATGTGATTCTTATAAACAAAGTGCACTGTATTACTAATCATTCAATTAAAAAACAGAAAATGCTTTCATTTATAATCAAATACAATATATTCATAAACAAAATACAAACATTTTAAGTGAAATACAATATATTAATTTAAAGACTAAATAGATTAATTTGATTAAATACAATATATTAATTAATAGAATACATGCATTACAGTTGTCGTAATAATACAATTAAATATTAATAGTCAACGTTTTTTTATTTTTATTGAAGCCACATATTTTTTAAAAATATGTGATAGTAGTGTTGTTTCTTTACTCATACTGTGTAGCACACTATGCAACTGACATTGTGCCCATTTTTCAGCTGGCAGTTCTTTTAGTGCTGATGTTACATATTTTCCATTTCTCCTTCACTAAGGTACGTCATAGCTGCTTTCAAAAGATCATCTACGTTGTTGTCTTTCCCCGTTTTGGATCTTTTTGTCTGCCTGCTCTTGCTGAGCTCCAAAGGTAGTGAAAGAGAAAGCTGGCTGTCAGATACAGTAGGAAGGACAGATTCAAGAAAAAAAGATGGGGATTCAGGGGAAGGCTGCACACTGACATTTACAACAAGTCGGGCACCTGTAAAACAAAAGGATATTTCTTCAGAATATCACTGAAGAATTCATCCATAAGTACACTACATTAATGAGTTAATATTAAATAGAGCTTTGTAATTCAGTAACCATATGTCCAAAACCTATGAAAATACACCGTAATACACTGTACTCTAAATACTCTACAGGTAAATACTTAACATGTTACAGAAAAGGAGTGTTCAACTACCTAAAAAGGTACAGTTGTCATCAAAGGTTTACATACATCAATGTACCATACATTGGGGTATGTAAACTATTGATGACAACTGCACATACAGTATTTAAGTAGGCCATAAAAATATACTGATATGATTGACAGTCTTTTAAGTAACTATTTACACTAGCTCATTTATAGATATGGAATATTGTATGTATGTAATATTACCAGGGGTAGGCTGAGGCTTTTCTTGCCTGGTCCTGGGTTGCACTGCATCACGCATGTATGCTAAGCGCTCATAGTTTTGCCATTTTGGAATACATCACCACTGGCCACTTTCATCAAGTCTGATGCACTGTAACAGCTTATTTCGGAGATTTGTATAACTTTCAACAAGCAGCCTACAGTCTTTTCGTTTTATGGTTGAGTGGTTTAGAGTTTTGGAAACTCACTCAATTTGGACATACTTTTACCTGTGTCATTAGAATATGATGTAAATAAAGTATGTAAACCGTGCAAGTCACCTTGGATAAAGGCGTCTGCTAAATGTCTAAATAATAGTAATAATATAATACAGAGTAATGTATACCGTTGAATACACAGTAATGTACTCAGTTTAATCTACTATAATTAGGGCTTCTGGTTTTCAGTATTTTCGTGGTGTTTCCCAACTCACATTCTAGGTTCCTTCATTAAAATTGAGAAATGTGTTAATTGTGAAATTAGTTAAATTAGTAACTGGTGTCATTGTTCGTATGGCTTGGTCTTTTAAACGTGATTTGAATGTGATTGGAGTTAGACTGCAGTTGTTTGATTAGGAACTGGGGGAGTGGCGATAAATAAGGTTTGCCAACGCTTATTTATTTTAAACTAGATAAGTCAGTCATTGAAAAGAAGAAGTGCTACACTGTTTTCACAAGTGAGAAACAGGCACAACTGGGGTAGTTTGAAGGATTATTTAGCAAATGTTAAATAAAAAAATAGAAAACATGACGGTAAACAAAATATACAAATAACACTTTGTTATTGAAATTAACAACAATCATTAATGCTTGAATAGGGATCAACTGAATTCATAAAGAAGAGAGAAATGTCAGATGAAAACACAGAAAACCAGAAACCCTAACTATAATGCTATCTCATGTTAATCAAGTCGTCATTTTTCAATTGTCGCATAAGGCAACTTTAAAAACCTGTCTTAATATTTAGTAGTTATTTTGTAATTTAGCAGACACCTTTAAGCACAGCAATTTACATGGTTTGTCAAACATAATACATTTTTTTTAAAACTCTGAAATAATTTAACTAAGCTATAACATAAATAACATGATTTAACATTAAAAATATACAAAAAATGTAAGCAACTTACATTCAAACCATTCGATCAATGCAATCTCTTCATTTGTCCTCCACTGCGGTCTCTTTTTGGTAGCCATGTTTTTTTTTGGTTTTTTTCAGTCGGTGTCTAGAGGTTACATGATGTAAATCTGGATCATGATTGGTTGTTTCACCAAAGTTGCCAGGAACATTGCAACAAAATCAAAATGATCTAGTTTTGAGCAACTTGGAGGAAAGTGCTTGACCATGTTGCAGGCATAGTCGCTGCGACCGTTGCATGAAACAGTTGCTTGAAAGTTGCCTCGTGTTACATCGGCTTCAGATATAAAGTTGCTGGTACCTATTTTTATCTGCTAAATTTTGTATTTTATCTATCATTCTTATTTATTTCCTTATATCTTATATTTTTTACTTATTGCCTGTGTTTTTATAATTGTCTTATCTTGATATTTGCTATGTTATTTAATGCTATTATTAATATAATTGTATGTTCATTTCATTTTGTGGTTTTACTGTGTTTTTTTTTTATGATGATGATAATGCATACTTTCTGTAAAGCGCTTTGAGATACCATGGTATGAAAGTTGCTAAACAAATACAATAAATAAATAAAATAACATACATATACAGTAAAACTCCAATTATCCGGGTCTCCATATTACTCGAACCACCCCTTTCCGCATTGACGCAAAAACAGCGCACACCCGGAAATGCAATACTCTTACAGTGCCCTGAGTAAAAAGAGTTAAAGCTTCATGTCACCAGTGGGATATTTAACATGGAGTGGACCTGTGACAGAAATACAATTTGTGAGGGCGCTAAGCAACGAGAACAGAGTTCTTTGGATGGGCTGGTCTGACAGTTCTTTCCCAGGGTCGGGAAGTCGGCCAGTCTGGATGAAGGCAAGACTCCATTGCAGGAACGCATTGACTTAGAAGGGAAACGGCGTGGCAGCTGCAGATTGGAGAGGCAATTGCACTCGTTTACCAAGGGGTCATGTGTGACAGCATAAAAGGGGACGGAGAATCACAATCTGTTCCTTTGTTTGGTTTGAATCTTTAAACTGTAAGCACCCGTGAGAGACCCAGTGATAAAAGTACCATGAGTGTTTTGTTTTGTTTGTATATAATTGTTTGTTTGTAATTATTAGACAGCTATCACGTTCCGGAGCTGTCGCCAAGGGCCAGCACAAAACTCGGAACAGCACTTCACTTTTGTCAAGAATAAACTTGTATCACCCACCACGAGCACTACAGCACGCACCCAGCACTGGTGACCGTGTTTTGTACATTGTGGGAAAGATATGTGTGTGTATTATTTGGGACAATACACATTGTTGTGTATTGCCTGGAGTTATTGTTTGGTCACCAGACCAGGATTATAATCAATAAAACATGTTTCCAACTGGATTACAATTCTCTGTTTGTTCATTGCGCAGTGGATCACTCCTGCACCTGTACACAATCAGCCACTTTTCCACAGGACCCCAAAGAAATTAAAAGATATTCTTTGACCTTTCAATTTTCCGATCTGGCCCTGGTCCCAATTAGTTTGGATAATGGGGGCTTTCCAACGAAGCCCTGTTTGTTTATTTCTGGTATTCCAGCCTGTCAGAAGAGTGTGTTGAATTTGAGTGTGGTGGAAATAGCCTGGACCCTAAAAGGTTGTTAAAGCAGATGGCTTTCCCCCAGTTACTTTAAGATGTCGAATGTTGTGACGTGGAGCCATCCCAGACAAGTAGAAAACATACGCCCCTTTCCTAAACATTTACAATATAAGCAAAATGTTAGTTTTAGAAACAGATCCGAGTAATGCAAGTTAAAACTAGCAATAACAATACAGTATAGAATAGTAACACTCACATTTATAATGGCTCGCTGATACATTCCTCGATCGCATGTATAAACCATTGATAGATAGACGACTTCATCAAGATAGTGTCCTTGTAAAACTTCATGGTCTTCCGTGATGATGGCCCACTCAGCTGTGTTAGTCATACTATATGTCATAATCTGCTCAGCAATGCATTAATGTCAGAAACAGTGTTGTGCGTGACTCCATTATTATTTTATCTAAAATCTCTAACTTACTTTGTAAAGGTAGTACAACACATTTTGGTTGTTTGTTGAAGCAGTTGAAGCCAGTTGTATTCAGCGCAACCTGAATACAATGCAAAGCGAAACCAATACAGGGAAGTACACAGGAACATTTATTGCATTTCCGTTTGTGCGCTGTTTTTGCGTCAAGGTGGAAGGGTTGGTTCAGTTAATATGGAGACTCAGATAACACCGCGTAACAATTTTTTTTTTTTTTTTGGTTCCTGGGTAGTAAGTGTTATTTCTTAATTGCTTATGCCTCAAAAGTATAGAAAATGGCTATTATTCCCCACAAACTTTGCTTTTGTGACCAGGTGTCACAAAGACGGCCAGAGTGGGTGGCGTCAGACCAGAAGCAGGAAGGAATACAGAGAGACTTGGGGTTGTGATGAGCTGAGTGCAATGGCTGCACTCAGCGTTTATTAACAAATAAAAGGTTTTAACACAAAACAAAACAGGACACGGCACTACACGCCAAAATAAAAAGACAAACAAAACGGACTACACAGACAAACAAACACGGTGAGCAGATACTCTAACTATTATTATTATTATTATTATTATTATTATTATTATTATTATTATTATTATTATTATTATTCTCTTTACCTCCGTCTCCAATCCCGTTCTCCACTCACCGAACACCTAACCACGAGTGACTAAAAATGTGCCTATTTATACTGTTGTGCTGGGATTCAATTACTAATTAATTATTCACTTGAATCCCAGCACGTGAATTAATTCTGTGCAACCCCGTGCTCACATATTACATTTAACCAGCACGTGAAGTGATTTGTGCCCTCCTCGTGCCTAAATACAAATCTACACTTTTAAATACACGTGAAACACAGACCCGTTTATATCCCGTGGATCAATGACTATACACCAACATTAACACACGCAACATACAACACAGAACACACAAATGCACACAGGGGCGGGCACTTTGCCACATATACCCCCCCTTGTGCGCAGCACACATGGCCTCAACGGCCACCTCCCCCCTTAAATACCCAGCAGTCCAGGCCAAAGTCTCGGGCTGGGAAGGGAGGCTTCAGTGGGCCCATGGCTGGAAATGCTGTCAGCTCCCCTGCCGGTAGTGGCACGGCTGACAGCATGCTGGTCCCGTCCTGCAGCGAAAAAGCTGCGGGGGCAGGTGGTCCCCCGACCTCCCCCTTCTTCGTAGCCGGCAGCTCCCTCCTGTGGGGCTCCGGCCACAAGAACTCCTGCAGCGAAACTGCTGCTGGGGAAAGTGGTCTCCAGACCTCCTCCCCCTTCTTTGTGGCCGACAGCTCCCCTTTCTGGGGCTCCGGCCACCGTACTCCCTGTGGTGGAAGTACGGGAAGCAGAGACAGCTCCTGCTGTTCTGCTTCTGGCGGTGGTGGAGGCAGAGGCAGCTCCTGCTCCTCTGCTCCTTCCGGTGGTGGTGGCGGAGGTAGAGGCAGCTCCTGCTCCTCTGCTCCTTGCGGTGGTGGTGGCGGAGGCAGAGGCAGCTCCTGCTCCTCTGCTCCTGGTGGTGGCGGAGGCAGAGGCAGCTCCTGCTCCTCTGCTCCTGGAGGTGGTGGAGGCAGAGGCAGCTCCTGCTCCTCTGCTCCTGGAGGTGGTGGAGGCAGAGGCAGCTCCTGCTCCTCTGCTCCTGGCGGCGCTGGCTCCCTCCGATGTGGCGGCTGGGCTGGTGCGCGCCGTTCTGCCCTCATCAGCATGAATAGAGGCTGCTGGGGGACACCAGCCTCCTGCCCCTCTCCCCCCAAAAATTTTTCAGGGGGTTGGGCCTGTAACTCCTCCCCTTCCGGCTCTTGGGGCTGAACCAGCAGGCATTTTCCCTCTGCTGGTGGCTTGGGTCCCAGAGCTGTGGAAGCCCCGACTTGCCTCCCTTTGGGCTGTGGACGCACCGACTCCTCCCTTTTGGGCTGTGGACGCACCGACTCCTCCCTTTTGGGCTGTGGACGCACCGACTCCCCCCTCTTGGGCTGTGGACGTTCGGGCTCCCCCCACTCAGGCGTAGGACGTTCGGGCTCCTCCCACTCAGACGTAGGACGTTCGGGCTCCTCCCACTCAGGCGTAGGACGTTCGGGCTCCTCCCACTCAGGCGTAGGATGTTCGGGCTCCTTCCACTCAGGCGTAGGATGCTCAGGCTCCTTCCGCTTGGGCTGTGGACGCTCAGGCTCCTCCCATTTGGGCTGTGGACGCTCAGGCTCCTCCCATTTGGGCTGTGGACGCTCAGGCTCCTCCCGCTTGGGCTGTGGACGCTCAGGCTCCTCCCGCTTGGGCTGTGGACGCTCAGGCTCCTCCCGCTTGGGCTGTGGATGCTCAGGCTCCTCCCCATAACTGCGGAAGGGACAGTGGGCGAACAGGTGATCCTGGTCGCAGAGGAGGCACCCCGGCGATGGCTTGTTACATCGCCATGGATGCCTGGCCCTTAGGCGGCACTCCTCCTCCCTGTCCTTCACCTCTTTATCCGTCTCTGCCTCCCGCTTGGGCTGTGAAGGCAAAACCAGCAGGCATTCACCCTCTGCTGGTGGAGATGGGGACAGCAGGTACTCACCCTCTGCTGGTGGAGATGGGGACAGCAGGTACTCCTCTGCTGGTGGTCCTGCTACCTGGGCTGCTGTTCCGTTTATGGTTGCCTCCAGGTAGCTGAGGACAAACTCCACACCTTCCTCCAAGGTGTTTGGGGTGTGTTCCTGCTGATATGCCTCCCATCTCTCACTGTCCATCATCCACAGGGCCCGGACGACTATGGGCAGAGACTGGGCCTCCAGCCCAGCATTCTCCAGGAACCAGCCCCGCAGTTTGATGGCGTCTTCTGCCATTGATTTTTTTTTTTTTTTTTTCCCCAAAACAATATTTGTAATCTTTTTTTTTTTTTTTTTTTTTTTTTTTTTTAATCCAGACCCCTCCTGGTCTGACGCTTGGAGGCGCGGCTATCCCACGATGACACCACGTGTCACAAAGACGGCCAGAGTGGGTGGCGTCAGACCAGAAGCAGGAAGGAATACAGAGAGACTTGGGGTTGTGATGAGCTGAGTGCAATGGCTGCACTCAGCGTTTATTAACAAATAAAAGGTTTTAACACAAAACAAAACAGGACACGGCACTACACGCCAAGATTTCCATTACACGAGAGTAGATGTTAAAACTTCATGCTGATTTGAACTCGGCTCTCGCCAAGATAAGCACCAACTAAGACGTAGCTTTACAGTAAACTAATGTGATCCATATGCATCTCCATCCATTTACGTTTCCTTCCATATGATGATGTAGCTATCCTTCTGTCTGGTGTTAATGGCTGAAGTGTAATGCTGGCTCCAGGGATCAGCTTATTTTGCCTCCCTGGCGCATCAGCACACACAACGGCTGCGATGCTGGCTCCGGGGATCAACCAAAGTGCGGCCTCCCCAGCGCATCAGCATGACAACCGTCTGGATTGAGCTAAGTAGGGTACATCTCTGGGGTTTTCAAGTGGGCACCTTCCATCCTCAGTGTTTTGTCGACTAGCCCACGACACCTCAAGAGGGCTCGACGGTGATTCTGGCGTCCCAGCATCACCCCCCTCCGTCCCCCACTCAACTCAGCCCAGCTTACTTACCTGTCCCCAGCCAGAATCTTTCCGTCTCAACCACAGCCAGTTGCTGCTCCTCTCTGCTGCTTCAGATAAGTTCTTCACTGTGTGACGCAACTCTTGGCCACTGAATCCGACGTCTCTGAGAAACCGGGTTGTAGAGTGTGCCACAAATCCTCGACAACCCACTTCCACTGGGTAAACCCGAACTCTCCATCCTCGCTGTTCCGCTTCAGTGGCTAGTTCAGCATACCGCAGTTTCTTCCTCTCATACGCCTCATCTACAGCGTCCTCCCATGGCACTGTTAACTCTACCAGGTGAACAAGGCGTGCTGATCCAGACCACAAGACAATATCTGGTCGAAGGTTAGTGGTGGCAATCTCAGGTGGAAAAATAAGCCGTTGACCAACATCTGCCAGCATATTCCAGTCTCTAGCAGCTTCCAGTTGTCCTGGGCGAGGATTGGTTTTAACACCTTTTCTTGGTGGTTGCTCTCCTGGGCGGAGGAATGTTGTCTTTTGTGTGTAATGTTTTGATGGAACAGGTGGCAACTTATTGGTCATGTTACGCTTGTCTTCCAATGCTAAGGCCAAACATCGCAGCACCTGGTCATGGCGCCAAGTAAACCGTCCTTGGCTAAGAGCCACCTTACATCCTGTCAAAATGTGCCTTAATGTTGCAGGTGATGAACACAAAGGACATGAGGGATCCTCTCCTACCCAGAGGTTTAGGTTCTGTGGTGATGGGAGAACATCATATGTTGACCTGATGAGGAAACTGATCCTGCTCTGTTCCATTGACCATAGGTCTTGCCAGCCAATCTTGCGTTGTTCCACACTCTCCCATCTCATCCATTCTCCCTGTTTGGCCTGGGAAATGGCCTTATACACCTCATCCTCTCCTCCTGCTTTTGCACCTCGTTGACTACCAGCTTCCTTCTTTGAGCTGGGGCCGCCTTGTGCCATGTAGGAGGAGTTGAACTGAAACCAAGACCCCCTCTTCCATGCTGAACTTGCCCCATGATATCACCAATTCGAAGGGCAGCCTTTGCATCTTCCACAGCTTTCTTTGCCGCCCACTTTCTTCCAGTTTTCAACACAGGTGCTGCCTCCCTTACGCATTTATCGCGTGACTCTACTAATGTCATTTCCAGTCTGACCTTGGCGCACTTAAACTCCTCGGTTAGAGCAGAGACTGGTAGCTGCAGTATTCCTTTACCATAAAGTCCCACTCTGCTGAGGCAGCGTGGAACTCCCAACCATTTCCTGATGTATGAACTGATTAAAGCTTCCAGCTTCTCTACTGTTGTCAAAGAAACCTCGTACACAGTCAGTGGCCACAGCAACCTCGGCAGTAGACCAAACTGAAAGCACCAGAGTTTTAGTTTACCTGGTAGAGCGCAGCTGTCTATGCTCTTCAACCCTTCCACTGCTTGTTGTCTAACTTCTCCCACACGAACTGTGTCCTTTAGATCCCCGTCGTACCATCTCCCAAGACTCTTCACTGGCTTCTCAGACACTGTTGGTATTGCCTCACCATTAATGAAGAATGTTTTATCTACTACTTTGCCTTTAATTATAGAGATGCTCCTTGATTTAGTGGGCTTGAATTGCATTCGTGCCCATTCAATGTTATTGGTTAATTTGCCCAATAATCGATTAGTGCAGGCTACTGTTGTAGTCATGGTTGTCATGTCATCCATGTATGCTCGAATTGGTGGTAGTCGCATTCCAGAAGCCAAGCGCTCTCCTCCTACTACCCATTTTGATGCCCTAATGATTACTTCCATTGCCATGGTAAAAGCCAGTGGAGAAATGGTGCATCCTGCCATTATTCCAACCTCTAGGCATTGCCATGTAGTGCTGAATTCTGAAGTTGAAAAACTGAATTGCAAATCTCCAAAATAGGCTTTCACTAAATTTGTTATTGTCATCGGTACACTGAAAAAATCAAATGCTGCCCAAAGTAGTTCATGTGGCACTGAACCATATGCATTAGCCAAATCCAGGAATGTCACATGGAGCTCCTTCCTCTCCTTTTTAGCTGATTGAATTTGTTGCCAGATCACATTGATGTGTTCTAAGCAACCTGGGAAACCTGGAATGCCCGCTTTTTGTATTGAAGTGTCAATGAAGCAGTTCTTTAATAGGTAAGCTGACAATCTCTGAGCAATAATGCTGAAGAAAATCTTGCCTTCTACGTTTAATAGGGAAATGGGACGAAACTGACTGATGCTTGTAGAATCTTTTTCTTTAGGTATAAAGACTCCACCTGCTCGGCGCCATGCTCTTGGTACAACCTGTTTTTCCCATGCCACTTTCATCAATTTCCACAGAATTCGTAGAACTCCTGAAGCACTCTTGTACACTCTGTACGGAACTCCATTAGGCCCTGGAGATGATGAAGCCCTTGCTTTTTTCACAGCTTGCTCTATTTCTTTCCACTTAGGTGCACAGTCCTCCATTTGGTATTCTGGTGGATTGATAGGTGGGATGTCTGACGGAATTGACATAGGCTCCTGCCTTTTTGAATCTGTATGTGTTTCCTCCAAATATCTCTCCAGCTCAACCTTAGATGATTTTAGTGTGCCATTCTTCTCACTGGTGAATAACTTCTTTACAAATTTGAATGGGTCTTTATAAAAGTTAGCTCTCGCACGCTCCTTCTTTTTGTAGCGTTTCCATAGGCGCTCAGCTCTGCGTAATGTTGCAAGCTTATCTTTTATGACCCTTTGTAAGAGATTGAGTCCCTCCTTCTGACTTTGTTCTGCTCTTCTCCATTGGTTCCTCAGCTGTCTCCTTTCTCTAACTAAGCGTTCAATCTCCTGCTGCCGTCTAGACTTTCCAGGAATAGTTTGTACTTTTTCCTTCCTTTTTTCAACTCCAAACCTCTCACTTCCATATGCGTAGATGATGTCCCCAAATTTATCCAGCTTCTTTTCAACTGTTCCACTTAATCTTTCCAATGCAACGCAGAGATCTGTGTTTACTGTGTCCCATGCAGTTTTCTCACAAGCTCTTGGCCATTTAACTCCAGGCTTGTGCCCGTTGAGGTTCTTTTCTCTCTTATGCTGGTTTGTCTGACCGGGTTCACAAGGATCATTAGGTTCATCACTAACTGTGTCCATGCAAGTCCTCCTCACATCTATGACAGGGGTGCTGATATCCTGCGAACTGTGGTTTGCTTCCTGTCGCTGGATTTCATTCGACTGACTTGACTGACTTCGTAAGAAGTACTGATCAATGCAAGGCCCTTGTCCCTTCTCCCTCAAGCATTTCATTCTCCCTTGATGAATCTTCAAACCCCTGACCGTTGTCGCCTTGCTCCAGCCGCAGACACAAACCTGGAGTTCCATGTCTTTGTTAACTGCAGATCTTGAACTAGTCTTTTGTGAAGTACTCTCCATACTCATATCCGTTTCCGTTCCTAAGTCGTTAACCGTGTTGTCCAACGTTGAGTCATCTTCCGCCCCCGCTCTCGCAGACTCTAGGGGTATCTTTCTCTTTAATTTCTTAGAAGCCTTGGGCGGGTGTCTCCAGCATCCTGTAAACACAGAGCTGGATACTGCCGACAAGGGTAGCTAACCCTTACCAGCCCCAATGGGGTCTCTTTCCTCCTGTCAGCTGTCTCTCCAGGCTGTCACAAGGTCTTTCCCTTGTTGCCAGCTGCACTATTCACAGCAGTCACTGGACGTATCCAGATCTTCATGATTTCCATTACACGAGAGTAGATGTTAAAACTTCATGCTGATTTGAACTCGGCTCTCGCCAAGATAAGCACCAACTAAGACGTAGCTTTACAGTAAACTAATGTGATCCATATGCATCTCCATCCATTTACGTTTCCTTCCATATGATGATGTAGCTATCCTTCTGTCTGGTGTTAATGGCTGAAGTGTAATGCTGGCTCCAGGGATCAGCTTATTTTGCCTCCCTGGCGCATCAGCACACACAACGGCTGCGATGCTGGCTCCGGGGATCAACCAAAGTGCGGCCTCCCCAGCGCATCAGCATGACAACCGTCTGGATTGAACTAAGTAGGGTACATCTCTTTCAAGTGGGCACCTTCCATCCTCAGTGTTTCGTCGACTAGCCCACGACACCTCAAGAGGGCTCGACGGTGATTCTGGCGTCCCAGCATCACCCCCCTCCGTCCCCCACTCAACTCAGCCCAGCTTACTTACCTGTCCCCAGCCAGAATCTTTCCGTCTCAACCACAGCCAGTTGCTGCTCCTCTCTGCTGCTTCAGATAAGTTCTTCACTGTGTGACGCAACTCTTGGCCACTGAATCCGACGTCTCTGAGAAACCGGGTTGTAGAGTGTGCCACAAATCCTCGACAACCCACTTCCACTGGGTAAACCCGAACTCTCCATCCTCGCTGTTCCGCTTCAGTGGCTAGTTCAGCATACCGCAGTTTCTTCCTCTCATACGCCTCATCTACAGCGTCCTCCCATGGCACTGTTAACTCTACCAGGTGAACAAGGCGTGCTGATCCAGACCACAAGACAATATCTGGTCGAAGGTTAGTGGTGGCAATCTCAGGTGGAAAAATAAGCCGTTGACCAACATCTGCCAGCATATTCCAGTCTCTAGCAGCTTCCAGTTGTCCTGGGCGAGGATTGGTTTTAACACCTTTTCTTGGTGGTTGCTCTCCTGGGCGGAGGAATGTTGTCTTTTGTGTGTAATGTTTTGATGGAACAGGTGGCAACTTATTGGTCATGTTACGCTTGTCTTCCAATGCTAAGGCCAAACATCGCAGCACCTGGTCATGGCGCCAAGTAAACCGTCCTTGGCTAAGAGCCACCTTACATCCTGTCAAAATGTGCCTTAATGTTGCAGGTGATGAACACAAAGGACATGAGGGATCCTCTCCTACCCAGAGGTTTAGGTTCTGTGGTGATGGGAGAACATCATATGTTGACCTGATGAGGAAACTGATCCTGCTCTGTTCCATTGACCATAGGTCTTGCCAGCCAATCTTGCGTTGTTCCACACTCTCCCATCTCATCCATTCTCCCTGTTTGGCCTGGGAAATGGCCTTTATACACCTCATCCTCTCCTCCTGCTTTTGCACCTCGTTGACTACCAGCTTCCTTCTTTGAGCTGGGGCCGCCTTGTGCCATGTAGGAGGAGTTGAACTGAAACCAAGACCCCCTCTTCCATGCTGAACTTGCCCCATGATATCACCAATTCGAAGGGCAGCCTTTGCATCTTCCACAGCTTTCTTTGCCGCCCACTTTCTTCCAGTTTTCAACACAGGTGCTGCCTCCCTTACGCATTTATCGCGTGACTCTACTAATGTCATTTCCAGTCTGACCTTGGCGCACTTAAACTCCTCGGTTAGAGCAGAGACTGGTAGCTGCAGTATTCCTTTACCATAAAGTCCCACTCTGCTGAGGCAGCGTGGAACTCCCAACCATTTCCTGATGTATGAACTGATTAAAGCTTCCAGCTTCTCTACTGTTGTCAAAGAAACCTCGTACACAGTCAGTGGCCACAGCAACCTCGGCAGTAGACCAAACTGAAAGCACCAGAGTTTTAGTTTACCTGGTAGAGCGCAGCTGTCTATGCTCTTCAACCCTTCCACTGCTTGTTGTCTAACTTCTCCCACACGAACGGTGTCCTTTAGATCCCCGTCGTACCATCTCCCAAGACTCTTCACTGGCTTCTCAGACACTGTTGGTATTGCCTCACCATTAATGAAGAATGTTTTATCTACTACTTTGCCTTTAATTATAGAGATGCTCCTTGATTTAGTGGGCTTGAATTGCATTCGTGCCCATTCAATGTTATTGGTTAATTTGCCCAATAATCGATTAGTGCAGGCTACTGTTGTAGTCATGGTTGTCATGTCATCCATGTATGCTCGAATTGGTGGTAGTCGCATTCCAGAAGCCAAGCGCTCTCCTCCTACTACCCATTTTGATGCCCTAATGATTACTTCCATTGCCATGGTAAAAGCCAGTGGAGAAATGGTGCATCCTGCCATTATTCCAACCTCTAGGCATTGCCATGTAGTGCTGAATTCTGAAGTTGAAAAACTGAATTGCAAATCTCCAAAATAGGCTTTCACTAAATTTGTTATTGTCATCGGTACACTGAAAAAATCAAATGCTGCCCAAAGTAGTTCATGTGGCACTGAACCATATGCATTAGCCAAATCCAGGAATGTCACATGGAGCTCCTTCCTCTCCTTTTTAGCTGATTGAATTTGTTGCCAGATCACATTGATGTGTTCTAAGCAACCTGGGAAACCTGGAATGCCCGCTTTTTGTATTGAAGTGTCAATGAAGCAGTTCTTTAATAGGTAAGCTGACAATCTCTGAGCAATAATGCTGAAGAAAATCTTGCCTTCTACGTTTAATAGGGAAATGGGACGAAACTGACTGATGCTTGTAGAATCTTTTTCTTTAGGTATAAAGACTCCACCTGCTCGGCGCCATGCTCTTGGTACAACCTGTTTTTCCCATGCCACTTTCATCAATTTCCACAGAATTCGTAGAACTCCTGAAGCACTCTTGTACACTCTGTACGGAACTCCATTAGGCCCTGGAGATGATGAAGCCCTTGCTTTTTTCACAGCTTGCTCTATTTCTTTCCACTTAGGTGCACAGTCCTCCATTTGGTATTCTGGTGGATTGATAGGTGGGATGTCTGACGGAATTGACATAGGCTCCTGCCTTTTTGAATCTGTATGTGTTTCCTCCAAATATATCTCCAGCTCAACCTTAGATGATTTTAGTGTGCCATTCTTCTCACTGGTGAATAACTTCTTTACAAATTTGAATGGGTCTTTATAAAAGTTAGCTCTCGCACGCTCCTTCTTTTTGTAGCGTTTCCATAGGCGCTCAGCTCTGCGTAATGTTGCAAGCTTATCTTTTATGACCCTTTGTAAGAGATTGAGTCCCTCCTTCTGACTTTGTTCTGCTCTTCTCCATTGGTTCCTCAGCTGTCTCCTTTCTCTAACTAAGCGTTCAATCTCCTGCTGCCGTCTAGACTTTCCAGGAATAGTTTGTACTTTTTCCTTCCTTTTTTCAACTCCAAACCTCTCACTTCCATATGCGTAGATGATGTCCCCAAATTTATCCAGCTTCTTTTCAACTGTTCCACTTAATCTTTCCAATGCAACGCAGAGATCTGTGTTTACTGTGTCCCATGCAGTTTTCTCACAAGCTCTTGGCCATTTAACTCCAGGCTTGTGCCCGTTGAGGTTCTTTTCTCTCTTATGCTGGTTTGTCTGACCGGGTTCACAAGGATCATTAGGTTCATCACTAACTGTGTCCATGCAAGTCCTCCTCACATCTATGACAGGGGTGCTGATATCCTGCGAACTGTGGTTTGCTTCCTGTCGCTGGATTTCATTCGACTGACTTGACTGACTTCGTAAGAAGTACTGATCAATGCAAGGCCCTTGTCCCTTCTCCCTCAAGCATTTCATTCTCCCTTGATGAATCTTCAAACCCCTGACCGTTGTCGCCTTGCTCCAGCCGCAGACACAAACCTGGAGTTCCATGTCTTTGTTAACTGCAGATCTTGAACTAGTCTTTTGTGAAGTACTCTCCATACTCATATCCGTTTCCGTTCCTAAGTCGTTAACCGTGTTGTCCAACGTTGAGTCATCTTCCGCCCCCGCTCTCGCAGACTCTAGGGGTATCTTTCTCTTTAATTTCTTAGAAGCCTTGGGCGGGTGTCTCCAGCATCCTGTAAACACAGAGCTGGATACTGCCGACAAGGGTAGCTAACCCTTACCAGCCCCAATGGGGTCTCTTTCCTCCTGTCAGCTGTCTCTCCAGGCTGTCACAAGGTCTTTCCCTTGTTGCCAGCTGCACTATTCACAGCAGTCACTGGACGTATCCAGATCTTCATGATTTCCATTACACGAGAGTAGATGTTAAAACTTCATGCTGATTTGAACTCGGCTCTCGCCAAGATAAGCACCAACTAAGACGTAGCTTTACAGTAAACTAATGTGATCCATATGCATCTCCATCCATTTACGTTTCCTTCCATATGATGATGTAGCTATCCTTCTGTCTGGTGTTAATGGCTGAAGTGTAATGCTGGCTCCAGGGATCAGCTTATTTTGCCTCCCTGGCGCATCAGCACACACAACGGCTGCGATGCTGGCTCCGGGGATCAACCAAAGTGCGGCCTCCCCAGCGCATCAGCATGACAACCGTCTGGATTGAACTAAGTAGGGTACATCTCTTTCAAGTGGGCACCTTCCATCCTCAGTGTTTCGTCGACTAGCCCACGACACCTCAAGAGGGCTCGACGGTGATTCTGGCGTCCCAGCATCACCCCCCTCCGTCCCCCACTCAACTCAGCCCAGCTTACTTACCTGTCCCCAGCCAGAATCTTTCCGTCTCAACCACAGCCAGTTGCTGCTCCTCTCTGCTGCTTCAGATAAGTTCTTCACTGTGTGACGCAACTCTTGGCCACTGAATCCGACGTCTCTGAGAAACCGGGTTGTAGAGTGTGCCACAAATCCTCGACAACCCACTTCCACTGGGTAAACCCGAACTCTCCATCCTCGCTGTTCCGCTTCAGTGGCTAGTTCAGCATACCGCAGTTTCTTCCTCTCATACGCCTCATCTACAGCGTCCTCCCATGGCACTGTTAACTCTACCAGGTGAACAAGGCGTGCTGATCCAGACCACAAGACAATATCTGGTCGAAGGTTAGTGGTGGCAATCTCAGGTGGAAAAATAAGCCGTTGACCAACATCTGCCAGCATATTCCAGTCTCTAGCAGCTTCCAGTTGTCCTGGGCGAGGATTGGTTTTAACACCTTTTCTTGGTGGTTGCTCTCCTGGGCGGAGGAATGTTGTCTTTTGTGTGTAATGTTTTGATGGAACAGGTGGCAACTTATTGGTCATGTTACGCTTGTCTTCCAATGCTAAGGCCAAACATCGCAGCACCTGGTCATGGCGCCAAGTAAACCGTCCTTGGCTAAGAGCCACCTTACATCCTGTCAAAATGTGCCTTAATGTTGCAGGTGATGAACACAAAGGACATGAGGGATCCTCTCCTACCCAGAGGTTTAGGTTCTGTGGTGATGGGAGAACATCATATGTTGACCTGATGAGGAAACTGATCCTGCTCTGTTCCATTGACCATAGGTCTTGCCAGCCAATCTTGCGTTGTTCCACACTCTCCCATCTCATCCATTCTCCCTGTTTGGCCTGGGAAATGGCCTTTATACACCTCATCCTCTCCTCCTGCTTTTGCACCTCGTTGACTACCAGCTTCCTTCTTTGAGCTGGGGCCGCCTTGTGCCATGTAGGAGGAGTTGAACTGAAACCAAGACCCCCTCTTCCATGCTGAACTTGCCCCATGATATCACCAATTCGAAGGGCAGCCTTTGCATCTTCCACAGCTTTCTTTGCCGCCCACTTTCTTCCAGTTTTCAACACAGGTGCTGCCTCCCTTACGCATTTATCGCGTGACTCTACTAATGTCATTTCCAGTCTGACCTTGGTGCACTTAAACTCCTCGGTTAGAGCAGAGACTGGTAGCTGCAGTATTCCTTTACCATAAAGTCCCACTCTGCTGAGGCAGCGTGGAACTCCCAACCATTTCCTGATGTATGAACTGATTAAAGCTTCCAGCTTCTCTACTGTTGTCAAAGAAACCTCGTACACAGTCAGTGGCCACAGCAACCTCGGCAGTAGACCAAACTGAAAGCACCAGAGTTTTAGTTTACCTGGTAGAGCGCAGCTGTCTATGCTCTTCAACCCTTCCACTGCTTGTTGTCTAACTTCTCCCACACGAACTGTGTCCTTTAGATCCCCGTCGTACCATCTCCCAAGACTCTTCACTGGCTTCTCAGACACTGTTGGTATTGCCTCACCATTAATGAAGAATGTTTTATCTACTACTTTGCCTTTAATTATAGAGATGCTCCTTGATTTAGTGGGCTTGAATTGCATTCGTGCCCATTCAATGTTATTGGTTAATTTGCCCAATAATCGATTAGTGCAGGCTACTGTTGTAGTCATGGTTGTCATGTCATCCATGTATGCTCGAATTGGTGGTAGTCGCATTCCAGAAGCCAAGCGCTCTCCTCCTACTACCCATTTTGATGCCCTAATGATTACTTCCATTGCCATGGTAAAAGCCAGTGGAGAAATGGTGCATCCTGCCATTATTCCAACCTCTAGGCATTGCCATGTAGTGCTGAATTCTGAAGTTGAAAAACTGAATTGCAAATCTCCAAAATAGGCTTTCACTAAATTTGTTATTGTCATCGGTACACTGAAAAAATCAAATGCTGCCCAAAGTAGTTCATGTGGCACTGAACCATATGCATTAGCCAAATCCAGGAATGTCACATGGAGCTCCTTCCTCTCCTTTTTAGCTGATTGAATTTGTTGCCAGATCACATTGATGTGTTCTAAGCAACCTGGGAAACCTGGAATGCCCGCTTTTTGTATTGAAGTGTCAATGAAGCAGTTCTTTAATAGGTAAGCTGACAATCTCTGAGCAATAATGCTGAAGAAAATCTTGCCTTCTACGTTTAATAGGGAAATGGGACGAAACTGACTGATGCTTGTAGAATCTTTTTCTTTAGGTATAAAGACTCCACCTGCTCGGCGCCATGCTCTTGGTACAACCTGTTTTTCCCATGCCACTTTCATCAATTTCCACAGAATTCGTAGAACTCCTGAAGCACTCTTGTACACTCTGTACGGAACTCCATTAGGCCCTGGAGCTGATGAAGCCCTTGCTTTTTTCACAGCTTGCTCTATTTCTTTCCACTTAGGTGCACAGTCCTCCATTTGGTATTCTGGTGGATTGATAGGTGGGATGTCTGACGGAATTGACATAGGCTCCTGCCTTTTTGAATCTGTATGTGTTTCCTCCAAATATCTCTCCAGCTCAACCTTAGATGATTTTAGTGTGCCATTCTTCTCACTGGTGAATAACTTCTTTACAAATTTGAATGGGTCTTTATAAAAGTTAGCTCTCGCACGCTCCTTCTTTTTGTAGCGTTTCCGTAGGCGCTCAGCTCTGCGCAATGTTGCAAGCTTATCTTTTATGACCCTTTGTAAGAGATTGAGTCCCTCCTTCTGACTTTGTTCTGCTCTTCTCCATTGGTTCCTCAGCTGTCTCCTTTCTCTAACTAAGCGTTCAATCTCCTGCTGCCGTCTAGACTTTCCAGGAATAGTTTGTACTTTTTCCTTCCTTTTTTCAACTCCAAACCTCTCACTTCCATATGCGTAGATGATGTCCCCAAATTTATCCAGCTTCTTTTCAACTGTTCCACTTAATCTTTCCAATGCAACGCAGAGATCTGTGTTTACTGTGTCCCATGCAGTTTTCTCACAAGCTCTTGGCCATTTAACTCCAGGCTTGTGCCCGTTGAGGTTCTTTTCTCTCTTATGCTGGTTTGTCTTACCGGGTTCACAAGGATCATTAGGTTCATCACTAACTGTGTCCATGCAAGTCCTCCTCACATCTATGACAGGGGTGCTGATATCCTGCGAACTGTGGTTTGCTTCCTGTCGCTGGATTTCATTCGACTGACTTGACTGACTTCGTAAGAAGTACTGATCAATGCAAGGCCCTTGTCCCTTCTCCCTCAAGCATTTCATTCTCCCTTGATGAATCTTCAAACCCCTGACCGTTGTCGCCTTGCTCCAGCCGCAGACACAAACCTGGAGTTCCATGTCTTTGTTAACTGCAGATCTTGAACTAGTCTTTTGTGAAGTACTCTCCATACTCATATCCGTTTCCGTTCCTAAGTCGTTAACCGTGTTGTCCAACGTTGAGTCATCTTCCGCCCCCGCTCTCGCAGACTCTAGGGGTATCTTTCTCTTTAATTTCTTAGAAGCCTTGGGCGGGTGTCTCCAGCATCCTGTAAACACAGAGCTGGATACTGCCGACAAGGGTAGCTAACCCTTACCAGCCCCAATGGGGTCTCTTTCCTCCTGTCAGCTGTCTCTCCAGGCTGTCACAAGGTCTTTCCCTTGTTGCCAGCTGCACTATTCACAGCAGTCACTGGACGTATCCAGATCTTCATGATTTCCATTACACGAGAGTAGATGTTAAAACTTCATGCTGATTTGAACTCGGCTCTCGCCAAGATAAGCACCAACTAAGACGTAGCTTTACAGTAAACTAATGTGATCCATATGCATCTCCATCCATTTACGTTTCCTTCCATATGATGATGTAGCTATCCTTCTGTCTGGTGTTAATGGCTGAAGTGTAATGCTGGCTCCAGGGATCAGCTTATTTTGCCTCCCTGGCGCATCAGCACACACAACAGCTGCGATGCTGGCTCCGGGGATCAACCAAAGTGTGGCCTCCCCAGCGCATCAGCATGACAACCGTCTGGATTGAACTAAGTAGGGTACATCTCTTTCAAGTGGGCACCTTCCATCCTCAGTGTTTCGTCGACTAGCCCACGACACCTCAAGAGGGCTCGACGGTGATTCTGGCGTCCCAGCATCACCCCCCTCCGTCCCCCACTCAACTCAGCCCAGCTTACTTACCTGTCCCCAGCCAGAATCTTTCCGTCTCAACCACAGCCAGTTGCTGCTCCTCTCTGCTGCTTCAGATAAGTTCTTCACTGTGTGACGCAACTCTTGGCCACTGAATCCGACGTCTCTGAGAAACCGGGTTGTAGAGTGTGCCACAAATCCTCGACAACCCACTTCCACTGGGTAAACCCGAACTCTCCATCCTCGCTGTTCCGCTTCAGTGGCTAGTTCAGCATACCGCAGTTTCTTCCTCTCATACGCCTCATCTACAGCGTCCTCCCATGGCACTGTTAACTCTACCAGGTGAACAAGGCGTGCTGATCCAGACCACAAGACAATATCTGGTCGAAGGTTAGTGGTGGCAATCTCAGGTGGAAAAATAAGCCGTTGACCAACATCTGCCAGCATATTCCAGTCTCTAGCAGCTTCCAGTTGTCCTGGGCGAGGATTGGTTTTAACACCTTTTCTTGGTGGTTGCTCTCCTGGGCGGAGGAATGTTGTCTTTTGTGTGTAATGTTTTGATGGAACAGGTGGCAACTTATTGGTCATGTTACGCTTGTCTTCCAATGCTAAGGCCAAACATCGCAGCACCTGGTCATGGCGCCAAGTAAACCGTCCTTGGCTAAGAGCCACCTTACATCCTGTCAAAATGTGCCTTAATGTTGCAGGTGATGAACACAAAGGACATGAGGGATCCTCTCCTACCCAGAGGTTTAGGTTCTGTGGTGATGGGAGAACATCATATGTTGACCTGATGAGGAAACTGATCCTGCTCTGTTCCATTGACCATAGGTCTTGCCAGCCAATCTTGCGTTGTTCCACACTCTCCCATCTCATCCATTCTCCCTGTTTGGCCTGGGAAATGGCCTTTATACACCTCATCCTCTCCTCCTGCTTTTGCACCTCGTTGACTACCAGCTTCCTTCTTTGAGCTGGGGCCGCCTTGTGCCATGTAGGAGGAGTTGAACTGAAACCAAGACCCCCTCTTCCATGCTGAACTTGCCCCATGATATCACCAATTCGAAGGGCAGCCTTTGCATCTTCCACAGCTTTCTTTGCCGCCCACTTTCTTCCAGTTTTCAACACAGGTGCTGCCTCCCTTACGCATTTATCGCGTGACTCTACTAATGTCATTTCCAGTCTGACCTTGGTGCACTTAAACTCCTCGGTTAGAGCAGAGACTGGTAGCTGCAGTATTCCTTTACCATAAAGTCCCACTCTGCTGAGGCAGCGTGGAACTCCCAACCATTTCCTGATGTATGAACTGATTAAAGCTTCCAGCTTCTCTACTGTTGTCAAAGAAACCTCGTACACAGTCAGTGGCCACAGCAACCTCGGCAGTAGACCAAACTGAAAGCACCAGAGTTTTAGTTTACCTGGTAGAGCGCAGCTGTCTATGCTCTTCAACCCTTCCACTGCTTGTTGTCTAACTTCTCCCACACGAACTGTGTCCTTTAGATCCCCGTCGTACCATCTCCCAAGACTCTTCACTGGCTTCTCAGACACTGTTGGTATTGCCTCACCATTAATGAAGAATGTTTTATCTACTACTTTGCCTTTAATTATAGAGATGCTCCTTGATTTAGTGGGCTTGAATTGCATTCGTGCCCATTCAATGTTATTGGTTAATTTGCCCAATAATCGATTAGTGCAGGCTACTGTTGTAGTCATGGTTGTCATGTCATCCATGTATGCTCGAATTGGTGGTAGTCGCATTCCAGAAGCCAAGCGCTCTCCTCCTACTACCCATTTTGATGCCCTAATGATTACTTCCATTGCCATGGTAAAAGCCAGTGGAGAAATGGTGCATCCTGCCATTATTCCAACCTCTAGGCATTGCCATGTAGTGCTGAATTCTGAAGTTGAAAAACTGAATTGCAAATCTCCAAAATAGGCTTTCACTAAATTTGTTATTGTCATCGGTACACTGAAAAAATCAAATGCTGCCCAAAGTAGTTCATGTGGCACTGAACCATATGCATTAGCCAAATCCAGGAATGTCACATGGAGCTCCTTCCTCTCCTTTTTAGCTGATTGAATTTGTTGCCAGATCACATTGATGTGTTCTAAGCAACCTGGGAAACCTGGAATGCCCGCTTTTTGTATTGAAGTGTCAATGAAGCAGTTCTTTAATAGGTAAGCTGACAATCTCTGAGCAATAATGCTGAAGAAAATCTTGCCTTCTACGTTTAATAGGGAAATGGGACGAAACTGACTGATGCTTGTAGAATCTTTTTCTTTAGGTATAAAGACTCCACCTGCTCGGCGCCATGCTCTTGGTACAACCTGTTTTTCCCATGCCACTTTCATCAATTTCCACAGAATTCGTAGAACTCCTGAAGCACTCTTGTACACTCTGTACGGAACTCCATTAGGCCCTGGAGATGATGAAGCCCTTGCTTTTTTCACAGCTTGCTCTATTTCTTTCCACTTAGGTGCACAGTCCTCCATTTGGTATTTTGGTGGATTGATAGGTGGGATGTCTGACGGAATTGACATAGGCTCCTGCCTTTTTGAATCTGTATGTGTTTCCTCCAAATATCTCTCCAGCTCAACCTTAGATGATTTTAGTGTGCCATTCTTCTCACTGGTGAATAACTTCTTTACAAATTTGAATGGGTCTTTATAAAAGTTAGCTCTCGCACGCTCCTTCTTTTTGTAGCGTTTCCGTAGGCGCTCAGCTCTGCGCAATGTTGCAAGCTTATCTTTTATGACCCTTTGTAAGAGATTGAGTCCCTCCTTCTGACTTTGTTCTGCTCTTCTCCATTGGTTCCTCAGCTGTCTCCTTTCTCTAACTAAGCGTTCAATCTCCTGCTGCCGTCTAGACTTTCCAGGAATAGTTTGTACTTTTTCCTTCCTTTTTTCAACTCCAAACCTCTCACTTCCATATGCGTAGATGATGTCCCCAAATTTATCCAGCTTCTTTTCAACTGTTCCACTTAATCTTTCCAATGCAACGCAGAGATCTGTGTTTACTGTGTCCCATGCAGTTTTCTCACAAGCTCTTGGCCATTTAACTCCAGGCTTGTGCCCGTTGAGGTTCTTTTCTCTCTTATGCTGGTTTGTCTGACCGGGTTCACAAGGATCATTAGGTTCATCACTAACTGTGTCCATGCAAGTCCTCCTCACATCTATGACAGGGGTGCTGATATCCTGCGAACTGTGGTTTGCTTCCTGTCGCTGGATTTCATTCGTCTGACTTGACTGACTTCGTAAGAAGTACTGATCAATGCGAGGCCCTTGTCCCTTCTCCCTCAAGCATTTCATTCTCCCTTGATGAATCTTCAAACCCCTGACCGTTGTCGCCTTGCTCCAGCCGCAGACACAAACCTGGAGTTCCATGTCTTTGTTAACTGCAGATCTTGAACTAGTCTTTTGTGAAGTACTCTCCATACTCATATCCGTTTCCGTTCCTAAGTCGTTAACCGTGTTGTCCAACGTTGAGTCATCTTCCGCCCCCGCTCTCGCAGACTCTAGGGGTATCTTTCTCTTTAATTTCTTAGAAGCCTTGGGCGGGTGTCTCCAGCATCCTGTAAACACAGAGCTGGATACTGCCGACAAGGGTAGCTAACCCTTACCAGCCCCAATGGGGTCTCTTTCCTCCTGTCAGCTGTCTCTCCAGGCTGTCACAAGGTCTTTCCCTTGTTGCCAGCTGCACTATTCACAGCAGTCACTGGACGTATCCAGATCTTCATGATTTCCATTACACGAGAGTAGATGTTAAAACTTCATGCTGATTTGAACTCGGCTCTCGCCAAGATAAGCACCAACTAAGACGTAGCTTTACAGTAAACTAATGTGATCCATATGCATCTCCATCCATTTACGTTTCCTTCCATATGATGATGTAGCTATCCTTCTGTCTGGTGTTAATGGCTGAAGTGTAATGCTGGCTCCAGGGATCAGCTTATTTTGCCTCCCTGGCGCATCAGCACACACAACGGCTGCGATGCTGGCTCCGGGGATCAACCAAAGTGCGGCCTCCCCAGCGCATCAGCATGACAACCGTCTGGATTGAGCTAAGTAGGGTACATCTCTGGGGTTTTCAAGTGGGCACCTTCCATCCTCAGTGTTTCGTCGACTAGCCCACGACACCTCAAGAGGGCTCGACGGTGATTCTGGCGTCCCAGTATCACCCCCCTCCGTCCCCCACTCAACTCAGCCCAGCTTACTTACCTGTCCCCAGCCAGAATCTTTCCGTCTCAACCACAGCCAGTTGCTGCTCCTCTCTGCTGCTTCAGATAAGTTCTTCACTGTGTGACGCAACTCTTGGCCACTGAATCCGACGTCTCTGAGAAACCGGGTTGTAGAGTGTGCCACAAATCCTCGACAACCCACTTCCACTGGGTAAACCCGAACTCTCCATCCTCGCTGTTCCGCTTCAGTGGCTAGTTCAGCATACCGCAGTTTCTTCCTCTCATACGCCTCATCTACAGCGTCCTCCCATGGCACTGTTAACTCTACCAGGTGAACAAGGCGTGCTGATCCAGACCACAAGACAATATCTGGTCGAAGGTTAGTGGTGGCAATCTCAGGTGGAAAAATAAGCCGTTGACCAACATCTGCCAGCATATTCCAGTCTCTAGCAGCTTCCAGTTGTCCTGGGCGAGGATTGGTTTTAACACCTTTTCTTGGTGGTTGCTCTCCTGGGCGGAGGAATGTTGTCTTTTGTGTGTAATGTTTTGATGGAACAGGTGGCAACTTATTGGTCATGTTACGCTTGTCTTCCAATGCTAAGGCCAAACATCGCAGCACCTGGTCATGGCGCCAAGTAAACCGTCCTTGGCTAAGAGCCACCTTACATCCTGTCAAAATGTGCCTTAATGTTGCAGGTGATGAACACAAAGGACATGAGGGATCCTCTCCTACCCAGAGGTTTAGGTTCTGTGGTGATGGGAGAACATCGTATGTTGACCTGATGAGGAAACTGATCCTGCTCTGTTCCATTGACCATAGGTCTTGCCAGCCAATCTTGCGTTGTTCCACACTCTCCCATCTCATCCATTCTCCCTGTTTGGCCTGGGAAATGGCCTTTATACACCTCATCCTCTCCTCCTGCTTTTGCACCTCGTTGACTACCAGCTTCCTTCTTTGAGCTGGGGCCGCCTTGTGCCATGTAGGAGGAGTTGAACTGAAACCAAGACCCCCTCTTCCATGCTGAACTTGCCCCATGATATCACCAATTCGAAGGGCAGCCTTTGCATCTTCCACAGCTTTCTTTGCCGCCCACTTTCTTCCAGTTTTCAACACAGGTGCTGCCTCCCTTACGCATTTATCGCGTGACTCTACTAAAGTCATTTCCAGTCTGACCTTGGCGCACTTAAACTCCTCGGTTAGAGCAGAGACTGGTAGCTGCAGTATTCCTTTACCATAAAGTCCCACTCTGCTGAGGCAGCGTGGAACTCCCAACCATTTCCTGATGTATGAACTGATTAAAGCTTCCAGCTTCTCTACTGTTGTCAAAGAAACCTCGTACACAGTCAGTGGCCACAGCAACCTCGGCAGTAGACCAAACTGAAAGCACCAGAGTTTTAGTTTACCTGGTAGAGCGCAGCTGTCTATGCTCTTCAACCCTTCCACTGCTTGTTGTCTAACTTCTCCCACACGAACTGTGTCCTTTAGATCCCCGTCGTACCATCTCCCAAGACTCTTCACTGGCTTCTCAGACACTGTTGGTATTGCCTCACCATTAATGAAGAATGTTTTATCTACTACTTTGCCTTTAATTATAGAGATGCTCCTTGATTTAGTGGGCTTGAATTGCATTCGTGCCCATTCAATGTTATTGGTTAATTTGCCCAATAATCGATTAGTGCAGGCTACTGTTGTAGTCATGGTTGTCATGTCATCCATGTATGCTCGAATTGGTGGTAGTCGCATTCCAGAAGCCAAGCGCTCTCCTCCTACTACCCATTTTGATGCCCTAATGATTACTTCCATTGCCATGGTAAAAGCCAGTGGAGAAATGGTGCATCCTGCCATTATTCCAACCTCTAGGCATTGCCATGTAGTGCTGAATTCTGAAGTTGAAAAACTGAATTGCAAATCTCCAAAATAGGCTTTCACTAAATTTGTTATTGTCATCGGTACACTGAAAAAATCAAATGCTGCCCAAAGTAGTTCATGTGGCACTGAACCATATGCATTAGCCAAATCCAGGAATGTCACATGGAGCTCCTTCCTCTCCTTTTTAGCTGATTGAATTTGTTGCCAGATCACATTGATGTGTTCTAAGCAACCTGGGAAACCTGGAATGCCCGCTTTTTGTATTGAAGTGTCAATGAAGCAGTTCTTTAATAGGTAAGCTGACAATCTCTGAGCAATAATGCTGAAGAAAATCTTGCCTTCTACGTTTAATAGGGAAATGGGACGAAACTGACTGATGCTTGTAGAATCTTTTTCTTTAGGTATAAAGACTCCACCTGCTCGGCGCCATGCTCTTGGTACAACCTGTTTTTCCCATGCCACTTTCATCAATTTCCACAGAATTCGTAGAACTCCTGAAGCACTCTTGTACACTCTGTACGGAACTCCATTAGGCCCTGGAGATGATGAAGCCCTTGCTTTTTTCACAGCTTGCTCTATTTCTTTCCACTTAGGTGCACAGTCCTCCATTTGGTATTCTGGTGGATTGATAGGTGGGATGTCTGACGGAATTGACATAGGCTCCTGCCTTTTTGAATCTGTATGTGTTTCCTCCAAATATCTCTCCAGCTCAACCTTAGATGATTTTAGTGTGCCATTCTTCTCACTGGTGAATAACTTCTTTACAAATTTGAATGGGTCTTTATAAAAGTTAGCTCTCGCACGCTCCTTCTTTTTGTAGCGTTTCCGTAGGCGCTCAGCTCTGCGCAATGTTGCAAGCTTATCTTTTATGACCCTTTGTAAGAGATTGAGTCCCTCCTTCTGACTTTGTTCTGCTCTTCTCCATTGGTTCCTCAGCTGTCTCCTTTCTCTAACTAAGCGTTCAATCTCCTGCTGCCGTCTAGACTTTCCAGGAATAGTTTGTACTTTTTCCTTCCTTTTTTCAACTCCAAACCTCTCACTTCCATATGCGTAGATGATGTCCCCAAATTTATCCAGCTTCTTTTCAACTGTTCCACTTAATCTTTCCAATGCAACGCAGAGATCTGTGTTTACTGTGTCCCATGCAGTTTTCTCACAAGCTCTTGGCCATTTAACTCCAGGCTTGTGCCCGTTGAGGTTCTTTTCTCTCTTATGCTGGTTTGTCTGACCGGGTTCACAAGGATCATTAGGTTCATCACTAACTGTGTCCATGCAAGTCCTCCTCACATCTATGACAGGGGTGCTGATATCCTGCGAACTGTGGTTTGCTTCCTGTCGCTGGATTTCATTCGACTGACTTGACTGACTTCGTAAGAAGTACTGATCAATGCGAGGCCCTTGTCCCTTCTCCCTCAAGCATTTCATTCTCCCTTGATGAATCTTCAAACCCCTGACCGTTGTCGCCTTGCTCCAGCCGCAGACACAAACCTGGAGTTCCATGTCTTTGTTAACTGCAGATCTTGAACTAGTCTTTTGTGAAGTACTCTCCATACTCATATCCGTTTCCGTTCCTAAGTCGTTAACCGTGTTGTCCAACGTTGAGTCATCTTCCGCCCCCGCTCTCGCAGACTCTAGGGGTATCTTTCTCTTTAATTTCTTAGAAGCCTTGGGCGGGTGTCTCCAGCATCCTGTAAACACAGAGCTGGATACTGCCGACAAGGGTAGCTAACCCTTACCAGCCCCAATGGGGTCTCTTTCCTCCTGTCAGCTGTCTCTCCAGGCTGTCACAAGGTCTTTCCCTTGTTGCCAGCTGCACTATTCACAGCAGTCACTGGACGTATCCAGATCTTCATGATTTCCATTACACGAGAGTAGATGTTAAAACTTCATGCTGATTTGAACTCGGCTCTCGCCAAGATAAGCACCAACTAAGACGTAGCTTTACAGTAAACTAATGTGATCCATATGCATCTCCATCCATTTACGTTTCCTTCCATATGATGATGTAGCTATCCTTCTGTCTGGTGTTAATGGCTGAAGTGTAATGCTGGCTCCAGGGATCAGCTTATTTTGCCTCCCTGGCGCATCAGCACACACAACGGCTGCGATGCTGGCTCCGGGGATCAACCAAAGTGCGGCCTCCCCAGCGCATCAGCATGACAACCGTCTGGATTGAACTAAGTAGGGTACATCTCTTTCAAGTGGGCACCTTCCATCCTCAGTGTTTCGTCAACTAGCCCACGACACCTCAAGAGGGCTCGACGGTGATTCTGGCGTCCCAGCATCACCCCCCTCCGTCCCCCACTCAACTCAGCCCAGCTTACTTACCTGTCCCCAGCCAGAATCTTTCCGTCTCAACCACAGCCAGTTGCTGCTCCTCTCTGCTGCTTCAGATAAGTTCTTCACTGTGTGACGCAACTCTTGGCCACTGAATCCGACGTCTCTGAGAAACCGGGTTGTAGAGTGTGCCACAAATCCTCGACAACCCACTTCCACTGGGTAAACCCGAACTCTCCATCCTCGCTGTTCCGCTTCAGTGGCTAGTTCAGCATACCGCAGTTTCTTCCTCTCATACGCCTCATCTACAGCGTCCTCCCATGGCACTGTTAACTCTACCAGGTGAACAAGGCGTGCTGATCCAGACCACAAGACAATATCTGGTCGAAGGTTAGTGGTGGCAATCTCAGGTGGAAAAATAAGCCGTTGACCAACATCTGCCAGCATATTCCAGTCTCTAGCAGCTTCCAGTTGTCCTGGGCGAGGATTGGTTTTAACACCTTTTCTTGGTGGTTGCTCTCCTGGGCGGAGGAATGTTGTCTTTTGTGTGTAATGTTTTGATGGAACAGGTGGCAACTTATTGGTCATGTTACGCTTGTCTTCCAATGCTAAGGCCAAACATCGCAGCACCTGGTCATGGCGCCAAGTAAACCGTCCTTGGCTAAGAGCCACCTTACATCCTGTCAAAATGTGCCTTAATGTTGCAGGTGATGAACACAAAGGACATGAGGGATCCTCTCCTACCCAGAGGTTTAGGTTCTGTGGTGATGGGAGAACATCGTATGTTGACCTGATGAGGAAACTGATCCTGCTCTGTTCCATTGACCATAGGTCTTGCCAGCCAATCTTGCGTTGTTCCACACTCTCCCATCTCATCCATTCTCCCTGTTTGGCCTGGGAAATGGCCTTTATACACCTCATCCTCTCCTCCTGCTTTTGCACCTCGTTGACTACCAGCTTCCTTCTTTGAGCTGGGGCCGCCTTGTGCCATGTAGGAGGAGTTGAACTGAAACCAAGACCCCCTCTTCCATGCTGAACTTGCCCCATGATATCACCAATTCGAAGGGCAGCCTTTGCATCTTCCACAGCTTTCTTTGCCGCCCACTTTCTTCCAGTTTTCAACACAGGTGCTGCCTCCCTTACGCATTTATCGCGTGACTCTACTAAAGTCATTTCCAGTCTGACCTTGGCGCACTTAAACTCCTCGGTTAGAGCAGAGACTGGTAGCTGCAGTATTCCTTTACCATAAAGTCCCACTCTGCTGAGGCAGCGTGGAACTCCCAACCATTTCCTGATGTATGAACTGATTAAAGCTTCCAGCTTCTCTACTGTTGTCAAAGAAACCTCGTACACAGTCAGTGGCCACAGCAACCTCGGCAGTAGACCAAACTGAAAGCACCAGAGTTTTAGTTTACCTGGTAGAGCGCAGCTGTCTATGCTCTTCAACCCTTCCACTGCTTGTTGTCTAACTTCTCCCACACGAACTGTGTCCTTTAGATCCCCGTCGTACCATCTCCCAAGACTCTTCACTGGCTTCTCAGACACTGTTGGTATTGCCTCACCATTAATGAAGAATGTTTTATCTACTACTTTGCCTTTAATTATAGAGATGCTCCTTGATTTAGTGGGCTTGAATTGCATTCGTGCCCATTCAATGTTATTGGTTAATTTGCCCAATAATCGATTAGTGCAGGCTACTGTTGTAGTCATGGTTGTCATGTCATCCATGTATGCTCGAATTGGTGGTAGTCGCATTCCAGAAGCCAAGCGCTCTCCTCCTACTACCCATTTTGATGCCCTAATGATTACTTCCATTGCCATGGTAAAAGCCAGTGGAGAAATGGTGCATCCTGCCATTATTCCAACCTCTAGGCATTGCCATGTAGTGCTGAATTCTGAAGTTGAAAAACTGAATTGCAAATCTCCAAAATAGGCTTTCACTAAATTTGTTATTGTCATCGGTACACTGAAAAAATCAAATGCTGCCCAAAGTAGTTCATGTGGCACTGAACCATATGCATTAGCCAAATCCAGGAATGTCACATGGAGCTCCTTCCTCTCCTTTTTAGCTGATTGAATTTGTTGCCAGATCACATTGATGTGTTCTAAGCAACCTGGGAAACCTGGAATGCCCGCTTTTTGTATTGAAGTGTCAATGAAGCAGTTCTTTAATAGGTAAGCTGACAATCTCTGAGCAATAATGCTGAAGAAAATCTTGCCTTCTACGTTTAATAGGGAAATGGGACGAAACTGACTGATGCTTGTAGAATCTTTTTCTTTAGGTATAAAGACTCCACCTGCTCGGCGCCATGCTCTTGGTACAACCTGTTTTTCCCATGCCACTTTCATCAATTTCCACAGAATTCGTAGAACTCCTGAAGCACTCTTGTACACTCTGTACGGAACTCCATTAGGCCCTGGAGATGATGAAGCCCTTGCTTTTTTCACAGCTTGCTCTATTTCTTTCCACTTAGGTGCACAGTCCTCCATTTGGTATTCTGGTGGATTGATAGGTGGGATGTCTGACGGAATTGACATAGGCTCCTGCCTTTTTGAATCTGTATGTGTTTCCTCCAAATATCTCTCCAGCTCAACCTTAGATGATTTTAGTGTGCCATTCTTCTCACTGGTGAATAACTTCTTTACAAATTTGAATGGGTCTTTATAAAAGTTAGCTCTCGCACGCTCCTTCTTTTTGTAGCGTTTCCGTAGGCGCTCAGCTCTGCGCAATGTTGCAAGCTTATCTTTTATGACCCTTTGTAAGAGATTGAGTCCCTCCTTCTGACTTTGTTCTGCTCTTCTCCATTGGTTCCTCAGCTGTCTCCTTTCTCTAACTAAGCGTTCAATCTCCTGCTGCCGTCTAGACTTTCCAGGAATAGTTTGTACTTTTTCCTTCCTTTTTTCAACTCCAAACCTCTCACTTCCATATGCGTAGATGATGTCCCCAAATTTATCCAGCTTCTTTTCAACTGTTCCACTTAATCTTTCCAATGCAACGCAGAGATCTGTGTTTACTGTGTCCCATGCAGTTTTCTCACAAGCTCTTGGCCATTTAACTCCAGGCTTGTGCCCGTTGAGGTTCTTTTCTCTCTTATGCTGGTTTGTCTGACCGGGTTCACAAGGATCATTAGGTTCATCACTAACTGTGTCCATGCAAGTCCTCCTCACATCTATGACAGGGGTGCTGATATCCTGCGAACTGTGGTTTGCTTCCTGTCGCTGGATTTCATTCGACTGACTTGACTGACTTCGTAAGAAGTACTGATCAATGCGAGGCCCTTGTCCCTTCTCCCTCAAGCATTTCATTCTCCCTTGATGAATCTTCAAACCCCTGACCGTTGTCGCCTTGCTCCAGCCGCAGACACAAACCTGGAGTTCCATGTCTTTGTTAACTGCAGATCTTGAACTAGTCTTTTGTGAAGTACTCTCCATACTCATATCCGTTTCCGTTCCTAAGTCGTTAACCGTGTTGTCCAACGTTGAGTCATCTTCCGCCCCCGCTCTCGCAGACTCTAGGGGTATCTTTCTCTTTAATTTCTTAGAAGCCTTGGGCGGGTGTCTCCAGCATCCTGTAAACACAGAGCTGGATACTGCCGACAAGGGTAGCTAACCCTTACCAGCCCCAATGGGGTCTCTTTCCTCCTGTCAGCTGTCTCTCCAGGCTGTCACAAGGTCTTTCCCTTGTTGCCAGCTGCACTATTCACAGCAGTCACTGGACGTATCCAGATCTTCATGATTTCCATTACACGAGAGTAGATGTTAAAACTTCATGCTGATTTGAACTCGGCTCTCGCCAAGATAAGCACCAACTAAGACGTAGCTTTACAGTAAACTAATGTGATCCATATGCATCTCCATCCATTTACGTTTCCTTCCATATGATGATGTAGCTATCCTTCTGTCTGGTGTTAATGGCTGAAGTGTAATGCTGGCTCCAGGGATCAGCTTATTTTGCCTCCCTGGCGCATCAGCACACACAACGGCTGCGATGCTGGCTCCGGGGATCAACCAAAGTGCGGCCTCCCCAGCGCATCAGCATGACAACCGTCTGGATTGAACTAAGTAGGGTACATCTCTTTCAAGTGGGCACCTTCCATCCTCAGTGTTTCGTCAACTAGCCCACGACACCTCAAGAGGGCTCGACGGTGATTCTGGCGTCCCAGCATCACCCCCCTCCGTCCCCCACTCAACTCAGCCCAGCTTACTTACCTGTCCCCAGCCAGAATCTTTCCGTCTCAACCACAGCCAGTTGCTGCTCCTCTCTGCTGCTTCAGATAAGTTCTTCACTGTGTGACGCAACTCTTGGCCACTGAATCCGACGTCTCTGAGAAACCGGGTTGTAGAGTGTGCCACAAATCCTCGACAACCCACTTCCACTGGGTAAACCCGAACTCTCCATCCTCGCTGTTCCGCTTCAGTGGCTAGTTCAGCATACCGCAGTTTCTTCCTCTCATACGCCTCATCTACAGCGTCCTCCCATGGCACTGTTAACTCTACCAGGTGAACAAGGCGTGCTGATCCAGACCACAAGACAATATCTGGTCGAAGGTTAGTGGTGGCAATCTCAGGTGGAAAAATAAGCCGTTGACCAACATCTGCCAGCATATTCCAGTCTCTAGCAGCTTCCAGTTGTCCTGGGCGAGGATTGGTTTTAACACCTTTTCTTGGTGGTTGCTCTCCTGGGCGGAGGAATGTTGTCTTTTGTGTGTAATGTTTTGATGGAACAGGTGGCAACTTATTGGTCATGTTACGCTTGTCTTCCAATGCTAAGGCCAAACATCGCAGCACCTGGTCATGGCGCCAAGTAAACCGTCCTTGGCTAAGAGCCACCTTACATCCTGTCAAAATGTGCCTTAATGTTGCAGGTGATGAACACAAAGGACATGAGGGATCCTCTCCTACCCAGAGGTTTAGGTTCTGTGGTGATGGGAGAACATCATATGTTGACCTGATGAGGAAACTGATCCTGCTCTGTTCCATTGACCATAGGTCTTGCCAGCCAATCTTGCGTTGTTCCACACTCTCCCATCTCATCCATTCTCCCTGTTTGGCCTGGGAAATGGCCTTTATACACCTCATCCTCTCCTCCTGCTTTTGCACCTCGTTGACTACCAGCTTCCTTCTTTGAGCTGGGGCCGCCTTGTGCCATGTAGGAGGAGTTGAACTGAAACCAAGACCCCCTCTTCCATGCTGAACTTGCCCCATGATATCACCAATTCGAAGGGCAGCCTTTGCATCTTCCACAGCTTTCTTTGCCGCCCACTTTCTTCCAGTTTTCAACACAGGTGCTGCCTCCCTTACGCATTTATCGCGTGACTCTACTAATGTCATTTCCAGTCTGACCTTGGTGCACTTAAACTCCTCGGTTAGAGCAGAGACTGGTAGCTGCAGTATTCCTTTACCATAAAGTCCCACTCTGCTGAGGCAGCGTGGAACTCCCAACCATTTCCTGATGTATGAACTGATTAAAGCTTCCAGCTTCTCTACTGTTGTCAAAGAAACCTCGTACACAGTCAGTGGCCACAGCAACCTCGGCAGTAGACCAAACTGAAAGCACCAGAGTTTTAGTTTACCTGGTAGAGCGCAGCTGTCTATGCTCTTCAACCCTTCCACTGCTTGTTGTCTAACTTCTCCCACACGAACTGTGTCCTTTAGATCCCCGTCGTACCATCTCCCAAGACTCTTCACTGGCTTCTCAGACACTGTTGGTATTGCCTCACCATTAATGAAGAATGTTTTATCTACTACTTTGCCTTTAATTATAGAGATGCTCCTTGATTTAGTGGGCTTGAATTGCATTCGTGCCCATTCAATGTTATTGGTTAATTTGCCCAATAATCGATTAGTGCAGGCTACTGTTGTAGTCATGGTTGTCATGTCATCCATGTATGCTCGAATTGGTGGTAGTCGCATTCCAGAAGCCAAGCGCTCTCCTCCTACTACCCATTTTGATGCCCTAATGATTACTTCCATTGCCATGGTAAAAGCCAGTGGAGAAATGGTGCATCCTGCCATTATTCCAACCTCTAGGCATTGCCATGTAGTGCTGAATTCTGAAGTTGAAAAACTGAATTGCAAATCTCCAAAATAGGCTTTCACTAAATTTGTTATTGTCATCGGTACACTGAAAAAATCAAATGCTGCCCAAAGTAGTTCATGTGGCACTGAACCATATGCATTAGCCAAATCCAGGAATGTCACATGGAGCTCCTTCCTCTCCTTTTTAGCTGATTGAATTTGTTGCCAGATCACATTGATGTGTTCTAAGCAACCTGGGAAACCTGGAATGCCCGCTTTTTGTATTGAAGTGTCAATGAAGCAGTTCTTTAATAGGTAAGCTGACAATCTCTGAGCAATAATGCTGAAGAAAATCTTGCCTTCTACGTTTAATAGGGAAATGGGACGAAACTGACTGATGCTTGTAGAATCTTTTTCTTTAGGTATAAAGACTCCACCTGCTCGGCGCCATGCTCTTGGTACAACCTGTTTTTCCCATGCCACTTTCATCAATTTCCACAGAATTCGTAGAACTCCTGAAGCACTCTTGTACACTCTGTACGGAACTCCATTAGGCCCTGGAGATGATGAAGCCCTTGCTTTTTTCACAGCTTGCTCTATTTCTTTCCACTTAGGTGCACAGTCCTCCATTTGGTATTCTGGTGGATTGATAGGTGGGATGTCTGACGGAATTGACATAGGCTCCTGCCTTTTTGAATCTGTATGTGTTTCCTCCAAATATCTCTCCAGCTCAACCTTAGATGATTTTAGTGTGCCATTCTTCTCACTGGTGAATAACTTCTTTACAAATTTGAATGGGTCTTTATAAAAGTTAGCTCTCGCACGCTCCTTCTTTTTGTAGCGTTTCCGTAGGCGCTCAGCTCTGCGCAATGTTGCAAGCTTATCTTTTATGACCCTTTGTAAGAGATTGAGTCCCTCCTTCTGACTTTGTTCTGCTCTTCTCCATTGGTTCCTCAGCTGTCTCCTTTCTCTAACTAAGCGTTCAATCTCCTGCTGCCGTCTAGACTTTCCAGGAATAGTTTGTACTTTTTCCTTCCTTTTTTCAACTCCAAACCTCTCACTTCCATATGCGTAGATGATGTCCCCAAATTTATCCAGCTTCTTTTCAACTGTTCCACTTAATCTTTCCAATGCAACGCAGAGATCTGTGTTTACTGTGTCCCATGCAGTTTTCTCACAAGCTCTTGGCCATTTAACTCCAGGCTTGTGCCCGTTGAGGTTCTTTTCTCTCTTATGCTGGTTTGTCTGACCGGGTTCACAAGGATCATTAGGTTCATCACTAACTGTGTCCATGCAAGTCCTCCTCACATCTATGACAGGGGTGCTGATATCCTGCGAACTGTGGTTTGCTTCCTGTCGCTGGATTTCATTCGTCTGACTTGACTGACTTCGTAAGAAGTACTGATCAATGCGAGGCCCTTGTCCCTTCTCCCTCAAGCATTTCATTCTCCCTTGATGAATCTTCAAACCCCTGACCGTTGTCGCCTTGCTCCAGCCGCAGACACAAACCTGGAGTTCCATGTCTTTGTTAACTGCAGATCTTGAACTAGTCTTTTGTGAAGTACTCTCCATACTCATATCCGTTTCCGTTCCTAAGTCGTTAACCGTGTTGTCCAACGTTGAGTCATCTTCCGCCCCCGCTCTCGCAGACTCTAGGGGTATCTTTCTCTTTAATTTCTTAGAAGCCTTGGGCGGGTGTCTCCAGCATCCTGTAAACACAGAGCTGGATACTGCCGACAAGGGTAGCTAACCCTTACCAGCCCCAATGGGGTCTCTTTCCTCCTGTCAGCTGTCTCTCCAGGCTGTCACAAGGTCTTTCCCTTGTTGCCAGCTGCACTATTCACAGCAGTCACTGGACGTATCCAGATCTTCATGATTTCCATTACACGAGAGTAGATGTTAAAACTTCATGCTGATTTGAACTCGGCTCTCGCCAAGATAAGCACCAACTAAGACGTAGCTTTACAGTAAACTAATGTGATCCATATGCATCTCCATCCATTTACGTTTCCTTCCATATGATGATGTAGCTATCCTTCTGTCTGGTGTTAATGGCTGAAGTGTAATGCTGGCTCCAGGGATCAGCTTATTTTGCCTCCCTGGCGCATCAGCACACACAACGGCTGCGATGCTGGCTCCGGGGATCAACCAAAGTGCGGCCTCCCCAGCGCATCAGCATGACAACCGTCTGGATTGAACTAAGTAGGGTACATCTCTTTCAAGTGGGCACCTTCCATCCTCAGTGTTTCGTCGACTAGCCCACGACACCTCAAGAGGGCTCGACGGTGATTCTGGCGTCCCAGCATCACCCCCCTCCGTCCCCCACTCAACTCAGCCCAGCTTACTTACCTGTCCCCAGCCAGAATCTTTCCGTCTCAACCACAGCCAGTTGCTGCTCCTCTCTGCTGCTTCAGATAAGTTCTTCACTGTGTGACGCAACTCTTGGCCACTGAATCCGACGTCTCTGAGAAACCGGGTTGTAGAGTGTGCCACAAATCCTCGACAACCCACTTCCACTGGGTAAACCCGAACTCTCCAAAATAAAAAGACAAACAAAACGGACTACACAGACAAACAAACACGGTGAGCAGATACTATAACTATTATTATTATTATTATTATTATTATTATTATTATTATTATTATTATTATTCTCTTTACCTCCGTCTCCAATCCCGTTCTCCACTCACCGAACACCTAACCACGAGTGACTAAAAATGTGCCTATTTATACTGTTGTGCTGGGATTCAATTACTAATTAATTATTCACTTGAATCCCAGCACGTGAATTAATTCTGTGCAACCCCGTGCTCACATATTACATTTAACCAGCACGTGAAGTGATTTGTGCCCTCCTCGTGCCTAAATACAAATCTACACTTTTAAATACACGTGAAACACAGACCCGTTTATATCCCGTGGATCAATGACTATACACCAACATTAACACACGCAACATACAACACAGAACACACAAATGCACACAGGGGCGGGCACTTTGCCACACCAGGACAGTGATATTTTGAAATGTACCTATTTCCAATGAGAAAACAGGCGAATTTGTGTCTTTTCGTTCACATAAAGTCAGAAAAAAACAACATATGAATCCAAATTAACATGTATTTATACTAAAGTAATACAAAAATGACTACAAAAGATTTAGAAGTGAGTAGTTTTTTGAGATTTACGATTATACTGTAAATCACTTTCACGAATCAGCCCCCAAATGTAGTCTCCCATCATGTTCTTGTTATACTGTCCTTGGTAGCAGCGTTCAAAGTCCAGTATATCCTGGTGGAAGCGCTCGCCTTGCTCCTCCGAGTACGCTCCCATGTTCTCCTTGAATTTATCAAGATGAGCATCAAGGATATGGACTTTGAGGGACATCCTACAGCCCATTGTGCCGTAGTTCTTCACCAGAGTCTCAACTAGCTCTGCATAGTTTTCGGCCTTGTGATTGCCCAGGAAGCCCCGAACCACTGCGACAAAGCTGTTCCAAGCCGCTTTCTCCTTACTAGTGAGCTTCTTGGGGAATTCATTGCACTCCAGGATCTTCTTTATCTGTGGTCCGACGAAGACACCGGCTTTGGCCTTTGCCTCAGACAGCTTAGGGAAGAAGTCTTGAAGGTACTTGAAGGCTGCCGACTCCTTATCTAGAGCTCTGACAAATTGTTTCATAAGGCCCAATTTGATGTGCAGTGGTGGCATCAGCACCTTCCTGGGGTCCCAGCCGTACTCATCATACTTCAAGGCGTCCAGCAAGGTCTTGATGCTGTTGTCATCCTCTTTGAGGTGCACCGAGTGAGCCAGGGGAAGAGACGGGTACTTGTTACCATTATGGAGCAGCACGGCTTGAGGCTCCTGGATGAGCTGTCAATGAAGGACAGTATAACGAGAACATGATGGGAGACTACATTTGGGGGCTGATTCGTGAAAGTGATTTACAGTATAATCGTAAATCTCAAAAAACTACTCACTTCTAAATCTTTTGTAGTCATTTTTGTATTACTTTAGTATAAATACATGTTAATTTGGGTTCATATGTTGTTTTTTTCTGACTTTATGTGAACGAAAAGACACAAATTCGCCCGTTTTCTCATTGGAAATATGTAAACTTCAAAATATCACTGTCCTGGTCACAAAAGCAAAGTTTGTGGGGAATAATAGCCATTTTCTATACTTTTGAGGCATAAGCAATTAGGAAATAACACTTACTACCCAGGAACAAAAATTGTGTTACATAGTGTAATCAGAGTTTGGATAATCTGGGTTCTACTGTACATGGTAACAGTTAGTTATGTGACATAATCAAAGCAGAAGCAATATCCAAGAATCACACAGAACACATATAATATGATATACAACAAGTAAGAAATGAAATGACAGGAAAATGCAAACGGTATAAACTACTTATTTAATCTGTCAAATGTTTCTTGAAGCCACTATATGAAATAAAAATCAGTCCAGTTTGTAATGTCTGTCAAGGATTGTAATTCCCAGAGAGGTAAGGTAACATGGCAAATTATGCTAAACTGTGATAAATGCAAATGGAAAAAGAATGGGGAAAATGCAGATATGCCATTGTAAGCTTTTTATAAGCTTTGGAAAAAAACACAATTGATTAAAAACTGAAAACAACCTCAACTGATATGTTCTTTTTGGTGGTAATATTGTTTGTGGGTTTTTCCAGGACGCCCCTCATTATCACATACCGGTAATTCCTCAGTGACTGCTTACTATATACTTTTCATAGTTTCATTAGAAAAATTGCCCTATTTGCTCTCCCTTCCCTAAACGTAGTTTCATCTGCAGGCAAACATGAACCTTTCTCAGTCACTCGATGAACAGACAGGTTCTGAATATCAGCTGTAGCTCAGGGAAACACCCAAAATGTAAACAAACAGTGTTTTTTGCTGTTGTTACACTTATAATATTTGACAGGAAAAACCTGCAAAACTAGTAAACGCTGTCTTCCTCAGATTACTATAATTCCCTTAGCATCCCCTTCGCTTGTTTTGCAGTTTCACTGTATTACTTTTTCACTTTTTTCACTTTTTTCACTAGTTTCACTTTTTTTCACGACCTCAACTAGCGTTTATTTTCTTTCAATACTTTTGTATTTGGCTGTTTAGCCAGTTTAGCATTATTAGTTCAATTTGGATTTATTAATAAAAAAACTTCCAGCTTTTCACTTTATAGGATGAACCCGTTTAGGGTACACAGGCTGCGTGTTTGCGTATGCCTGGTAGTTAATAACCAGTGCTATACTACATGGGGGAACCAGTGCTGATCCTGGCAGTTGCATTTATTACTTTGACATACTTATGACAAATGGTTAATGTCAAATCTCTTTTTTTCTGCAGTTAGTATTTTAGAAATGTAATTTGTATCTTCTTAATGTGTTGAATCATTCTGGATAATATAGTTGATCTGCATTTTACTTTTGAAAGACAACAAAATACTTTCAATCAGGTCATTCCTCTGTACAGTTTTATAAGAATTATAAATAGTACTGCCTTATATTTATTACAATGTGAAAATATTGTATGATTAGATAATAATTTAAAGAAGACTGAATGAATTTAAAGACTGTAAAAAATATAGCACGATTGATTGATTTACATAGAAAGCACAAACAAGTAAGGAATTTCTTTGAGACACTTTGTAATATAGCTATAAAAAAAACTATTTGCAATTGTCAGGATGTGTGTAGTGCGGTAAGGATACAATGTCCACAGCAGAGGGTGTATTCACAATAACGATCCCGTTTTTAATTAAATAACTGCCCCCTCTACCAGCAATGGCTTGCAATCCCAAACAAAAAGGTTCCCGAAATAATAAAACAACAATCATAGTCCAAGGTGCACGCATGGGGTGAGGGGGAGTGCAAGTGCAGGTGCTCTATGTGATGGAACAGGTTGAGGTGCTGTGGCAGTGTAGGTGCTCAGAGTACTGGAACAGGTTGAGGTGCTGTGGCAGTGCAGGTGCTCAGAGTGCTGGAACAGGTTGAGGGGGTGTGGCAGTGCAGGTGCTCAGGGTGCTGGAACAGGTTGAGGTGCTGTGGCAGTGCAGGTGCTCAGTGCAGGTGCTCAGTGCTGGAACAGGTTGAGGTGTTGTGGCAGTGCAGGTGCTCAGAGTGCTGGAACAGGTTGAGGTGCTGTGGCAGTGCAGGTGCTCTATGTGCTGGAACAGGTTGAGGTGCTGTGGCAGTGCAGGTGCTCAGAGTGCTGGGACAGGTTGAGGTGTTGTGACAGTGCAGGTGCTCTATGTGATGGAACAGGTTGAGGTGCTGTGGCAGTGCAGGTGCTCTATGTGATGGAACAGGTTGAGGTGCTGTGGCAGTGCAGGTGCTCAGAGTGCTGGAACAGGTTGAGGTGCTGTGACAGTGCAGGTGCTCTATGTGATGGAACAGGTTGAGGTGCTGTGGCAGTGCAGGTGCTCAGAGTGCTGGAACAGGTTGAGGCTCTTTGGCAGTGCAGGTGCTCAGAGTGCTGGAACAGGTTGAGGTGCTGTGGCAGTGCAGGTGCTCAGAGTGCTGGAACAGGTTGAGGTGTTGTGGCAGTGCAGGTGCTCAGAGTGCTGGAACAGGTTGAGATGTTGTGACAGTGCAGGTGTTCTATGTGATGGAACAGGTTGAGGTGTTGTGGCAGTGCAGGTGCTCAGAGTGCTGGAACAGGTTGATGTGCTGTGGCAGTGCAGATGCTCTATGTGATGGAACAGGTTGAGGTGCTGTGGCAGTGCAGATGCTCTGGGTGGTAGTCAGGGGTTAGGGTTAGTTGATTTCGAGTTGCCGAGCTCTGGAAGTGAAAGGTGGGAGTGCTTGGCTGTTGCCCTAGAATCATCTGATGCCCTCAGGACACTTTCTAGTGGATATTCCTTTACGCTACGCAGTCTTACAGCTACACCCTTTCACCAAGATGGTCAACTTCCGTTTCCGTGCTACCATCGAGTCAGCCCATCCTTGTGAAGGCGTACCACCAACCTTACTTAGTGCCTTTCCAGGTCGGGAGGTAGATTTACAGTTCAAATTCATTCTCTCCTGTTCACAGTAATATACATCCAATAACAAACAAAAATGGCTATAGAAAATAAATATTTAGTTACAATTGTGCCGTCTTAAAGAAATGTTTTACACTGTATATGATAGCATATGTGTTTGTCGCATTAAATATAGGTTGGTATTATGAATAAAAACATACCAAGCCATTAATATTACAAATATCTGTTGAAGAAAATATCTCTGCAGTACTATAGAGCTTCCATAGTTTACTTGTTTCAGATTAAATCCAGCACGCAGTGCTGCACTTGTACCTGGAAGACGATGGTTACAAGACGATAAATCACCTGTCCGACATGCCAGAATGGGTTGAGAAGCATGACCGAGACTGCAGGCATCTTCTACGGCCACCACAATCCCTGCATCTCAATCCAGTTGAGCATGTTTGGGATTAACTCTATTTGTCATTGTGAACCTCTGCTTGCCTATGCACCAAGTCACTCTCTCGAGGCACCTTCCAGCACTTTGTGGAGTACATGTCCAAATAAAGTGACTGGCACGAAATACTGAGTAATGCAGTAGAAAAAAAATCAGATCAGATTACCGCTAATTATATTCATCAGAAGTTTTAAAGTGTTTGTTGTGATGATATTCCAACAGAAAACTGTAACTCATTAGTTTGCCAAACATAATAAAACAATACAGCATTAAAAAGTATTTATTTTTTCTCAAGATAAATCTTGACAAAACGCTGTAATTATGTGCTGTTATCTCTTATTTTGCTTTTAAGTACAATAGTGCTGTTTACACAAGCAGCTTTACACCACAGAGCCACTCCGGTTGGCTTTTATGTGGCAGCCTTGAACTTGTCTGTGACTATACTTCAAAGGGGGATTTGATGTTCTTGGAATAGACTGTCGCCTAATAAGAAAGAGATGACTGTATATCTAGGTACTGTATCTATAGTATACTGTTCCAGCACCAAGCCCACAAATAGTCATGAAACGGATTATACTGTACTACAAATAATGCTAGACCGGATATACAAGGCCGTGTTTGCATGTTGACTGCGCTTGGTGCTTGAAGTACTCCCTTAGTATTGTTACATATATTGCCAGTTCCCCATCTAGGATGTTCTTTTATACCATTGTTCCCAACAGTTCCCACTGGACCTCGATATCCATTATAGTACTGATATTAGTTCATTGAACTGGCCAATAATTTAGGTCTTTGCCCAGACCTTGAATTTCTGCTCTATAATGGAAAAACATTGTATCCACTGTCTCTGGACTCAACCGGAAAAGACTTCTGAAGCAAGAGGACACAAGAGCTGGCAGTCACTTTAGATTTTACTTAGGTTTTTCAGATTACGAAGAAATAATCAATGGTTAATATCAAAGATTGAACTGGGGGTAAGCAGATCACTCAAAACAAGCAGTTTCAATTTCGTCTCAAACTATACTTACTGGAAACATCTACCCATTACAGACCATTGTGGCTTGTTCTGCTTTATATGAGCAGTGTTTCCAGCATGATTATGTGTCAGCAATGAGGCTCTTATCTGCTCTAAACAATATCATTATTACATTTTATTACATATTCAACTTATAATAAGTACCACCTGGGTCCCATTATTTTTTTTAATGTGCTTTTATTTCGTTAACACAAGCTAATGTGCAGTAAAATTACTCTGGTAGTAATTAATGCAGACTCAAAGTAGTCATACGTTATGTGAATATTGTAACATGTTACATTTCTGATCTGAAATAGATAAAATGACTCAGCAGTCAACAGCACCCATTCATTCCTCTGAAGTCATAGAAACACATTGAAGGAAGCCAGGATTTAAACAAGCCCAGAATTTGATATCCCTTTTCTTTAAAGAAGAAATAACTACAGGGCACGTAGAGTGTACAAGGAGATCTTCAAAAATGTAGACAGTCAAGGTTTTTTTTTTTTTTACGTGTGAGGGAGTCCGTTGATATCTTTTTTAAAGTAATAGAACATAACAAAATAATTTCATAAATCTTACCTGTTTAGCACTAAATGTCAAATATGTCTCAAACGTGCAGTTTTGAAAGAAACACATGTTATAGCACACATGTCATTAGACCCTGTGAAAACAAAATTGCCTCCTGTGACACTGTAAATACATAAAAATGAATAAGAATTGAATCTCTCCCCTCTATCACTTATTACATTGCTTCACTATCTTAAGTAATGTCCCATTTTTTGCTGTAAACAAGGGATTTGGGATTCAGTTGCAAATTAATACAATAGGTTGGTAGATGCCATCAAATGCTAATTTACAATCTAACATAAAACTCAGTGAGCCCTTTAAAGCACTCTCTCAACCCTACCACGCAGCCTGCAGTCCCTGTTTCCCCATACACTCAACAGAACCGCAGTTTATCACTAGTAGTTAGGGTATTTGAAAGGGTTAACAAGTGTACCAATTGATTACAAATTCAGACAATCAGGTATTGAGGTATGATTGTAAAGCAACTAGACTTACAGCTGTTTTCTGTATATTAAAGATAAATAAATACACACATAATTATTATTATTATTATTTATTTATTTATTTATTTCTTAGCTGACGCCCTTATCCAGGGCGATTTACAATTGTTACAAGATATCACATTTTCTACATACAATTACATTATTTTTTACACATTATTTTTTTCAATTACCCATTTATACATTTGGGTTTTTACTGGAGCAATCTAGGTAAAGTACCTTGCTCAATGGTACAACAGCAGTGTCCCCCACCTGGGATTGAACCCACGACCCTCCAGTCAAGTCCAGAACCCTAACCACTACTCCACACATGATTACAACACCATCATTATTATTATTAATCCTATACGTAACACTCCCACACTCCCACTTCTCGTATATTGAATGGTTTGGTCAAGAATCAGCTCGTCTCACTGTCCTATTGCAGCCGCTTAATAGCGAATGAGAATGAGGTTTTGAAACAGAAGTGCATCCTTTTGCAAAAAAAAGATGTGTAAGGCCACAAGTACCTTGTTGTGGTTGAGTTTTGTCTTAAGTAAATGTTTAGCTTATTTTATCTACATTATTTCTCATATATGGGTCTGTGACAGAAAGACAATGATTCTTGGTGGTAAATCTCCCGACCTGTGAGGGCGCTAAGTAAAGGGAACAGAGTACCCTGGACTACGTGGCCTGACACTTCGTTCTGAGGGTTAAAAGGAAGTCGGTCATGTAGAAAAGAGACGGAGCTTCGGTACACTAACTCATCGACCCGGAAGGGAAATGATGTGGCAGCCACGGATTGGAGGAGCGGCTGCAATCGTTTACCAAGGGTGACGGTATAAATAGGGGTCAAAGCAATGTTATCTGGTCCTTTGTTTGGTTAATAATAAGTGACCCTGGAGGACTTGTATTTGTGTAGTCAATAATCGTGAGTGTTTGTTTTGTTCTGTCTATTGTTGCTTGTAATCACTAGACGGCGAACACGTTCCGGAGCTGTCACCAGAGGCCAACACAAACCCAGAACAGCACTTCACTTGTATCACTGTGTGACGAAGTGCCTGCCCCTGTGTGTATTTTCTGTTATATGTTGCGTGTTGTGTGTTAATGTTGGTGTATTGTAGTTGGTACACGGGATATAAATGGGTGTGTGCAGCACGAGTATTTAAATGGTATATTTGTATTTAGGCACGAGGATGGCACATCACATCACGTGCATTTAAAGTATTAGTATGTGAACACGGGAAAGTGCACTTTAATTAATTCACGTGCAGTTGTACCGAGATTCCAATTGAATGATTGACTAGCAATCGAGTCTCGGTACAACTGCATAAAAGCAGCATGTTTTCACTCACTCGGGGTTGGGTGTTCGAGAGTGGAGAACGGGAGAGAGAGGAGTAAAAGAAAAGTAGGAACGTAAATAAGTGTTTTCACTCACCGTGTTTGTTTTGTTTGTCTGTTTATTTTGGCTCAAGTGCCGTGTCCTGTTTTGTGTTCAACCCTTTTATTTTCTGTTCTGTGTAATTATTAAATGCTGAGCGCGATCACGCGCTCAGCTTCATCAAAACCCCGTCTCTGTGTGTGTTCCTGGTTTCTGGTCTGACGTCACCCACTACAGCCGTCTTTGTGACACGTGGTGTCATCGTGGGATTAACAGCGCCTCCTAGACGCAGACCAGAGAAGGAGTACAGTGTGTTTTTTTTTGGAAAGGGGAAATTCATTAAAAAAAAAAAAAAAAAAATGGGATGAAGAAAGGCAGCCATGGTGTAAACGCCAGGAGGAGTTGAAGGAAGGAGGGGCTCCATGGTGTGCCTCCTGCATGGAGTATGGGCACCTCCGGGAAGTTTGCCCCTATGAAGACCCTCTCTTTTTGAAGGCCCTCGATCAGGGAAAGGTGGAAGATGCGGAGGAGTGGCTTCACCTAAAGGCCACGAGACCAGGAGCTGCCTCTGCCTCTTCCGACCGCAGTTTCTGGTTTAAAAACAAAAACAACAAAAACAACAACAACAAAAAATAATAAAGAAATGGAAGGCTGGAGCTGGAGGACCTCCTTGGTGGTCTAGAGGACCAAGACTGGTGCCTTGCCTGTGGGGAGTTCGGGCACCCGGTGGTGCGCTGCCCCTACCAAGAGGGAGAGGAGGAACTGGCCCAGGAGAGGAAGGTGAGGAGGAGGCAGAGAAGGGGAAAGGGGAAGAGGAAGGCAGAGCGTCCACCGCCCAAGTCTCCACCAGCAGAGGAAGAATGCCTGCTGGTTTTGCCTCCAGAGCCAGAGGGAGAGGAGCCGTCTCCAGCGCCAGAGGGAGAGGAGCCGTTGCTGCTGTCTCCTGCGCCAGAGGGAGAGGTCCCACCGCTGTCTCCAGAACAGGATGGAGAGCCACACCAGTCCCCTGCAAGTGAGGGAGAGCCGCACCAGTCCCCTGTAACAAGGGTAGACTACACGCTGCTCCCACCTCCCCCACCAGGAGACTACACGCCTCCGCCACCTCCACCGGCAGGAGCAGAGCAGCAGGAGCTGCCTCTGCCTCCAACACCTTCACCGGCAGGAGACTACACGCCTCCGCCACCTCCATCGGCAGGAGCAGAGCAGCAGGAGCTGCCTCTGCCTCCGCCACCTCCACCGGCAGGAGCAGAGCAGAAGGAGCCGCCTCTGCCTCCACCACGTCCACCAGCAGAGGGTGAATGCCTGCTGGGTCCCTGTCCACCAGCAGAGGGTGAATGCCTGCTGGGTCCCTGTCCACCAGCAGAGGGTGAATGCCTGCTGGGTCCCTGTCCATCAGCAGAGGGTGAATGCCTGCTGGGTCCCTGTCCACCAGCAGAGGGTGAATGCCTGCTGGGTTCCCGTCCACCAGCAGAGGGTGAATGCCTGCTGGTATCACTTCCCCCACCAGCAGAGGATGAATGCCTGCTGGTGTCACTTCCCCCACCAGCAGAGGATGAATACCTGCTGGTATCACTTCCCCCACCAGCAGAGGATGAATGCCTGCTGGTATCACTTCCCCCACCATCACGAGGAGAGGAGCTGGAGCTGCCTCTGCCTCCATCACCATCAGGGGGAGAGGAGCAGGAGCTGCCTCTCCCTTCACCAGAAGAACCAGGACTAGATGCTGGCGGTCCTCAGCAGCCCTTGCATAGGCTGCTGAGGGAAGCACGGGGAAGAACCGCCCGGCCGCAGTGGCCGAGAAGAGGGCCAACACCCGCACCCCAGCTTGTCCTGACTCCCTGCCTCGCTTCGCCCAAGGATGCCTGCCTCGCTTTGCCCAAGGATGCCTGCCTTGCTTCGCCCAAGGATGCCTGCCTTGCTTCGCCCAAGGATGCCTGCCACGCTTTCCCAAGGATGCTTGTCACGCTTCGCCCAAGGATGCCTGTCTGGCATCGCCTGGAGCTGTCTGTCGCGCCGCATCGCCTGGTGCTGCCTGTCGTGCCGCATCGCCTGGGGCTGCCTGTCGCTCCGCATCGCCTGGGGCTGCCTGTCGCTTCGCATCGCCTGGGGTTGCCAGCCGCTCTGCGTCGCCTGTGGCCGCTGCCTGGCTTGCGTCGCCTGGGGCAGCTGCCTGGCTTGCGTCGCCTGGGGCCGCTGCCTGGCTTGCGTCGCCTGGGGCCGCTGCCTGGCTTGCGTCGCCTGAGGCCACTGCCTGGCTTGCGTCGCCTGAGGCCGCTGCCTGGCTTGCGTCCCTCTGGGCCGCTGCCTGGCTTGCGTCCCTCTGGGTCGCTGCCTGGCTTGCGTCCCTCTGGGTCGCTGCCAGTCTTGCTTTGCCCGGGGGCGCTACTGGTTCTGCAGGACCGCAGGAAGCACCGGGGCTGGTGCCTCGGAAAAGGGGGCTGCCGGCTACAAAGAAGGGGGGAGAGGTCAGGAGACCAGCTCCCCCTATTGCAGTGCGGCCGGACACCCACCAGAGGGCGCTGCTGGCCATGAAGAGGGGGGAGGTCAGGAGACCAGATCCCCCAGCTGCACTTTCGCAGCAGGAAGTGTTATGGCCAGAGCCCCACGGAGGGGAGCTGCCGGCCATGAAGAAGGGGGGGGGGAGGTCAGGAGACCAGCTCCCCCAGCCGCACTTTCGCGGCAGGATATGGTGTGGCTGAAGCCCCGGAAGAGGGAGCTGATAGCCACGAAGAAGTGGGGGTTGGAGGACATTCCACCATGGCCACCCCCCAGAAACACCTTGCTTCTCCCTCTTCCGAGACTTTGGGGATTTTAAGGGGGGAGGTGGCCATTGAGGCCATGTGTGCTTTGCACAGGGGGGGGTATATGTGACGAAGTGCCCGCCCCTGTGTGTATTTTCTGTTATATGTTGCGTGTTGTGTGTTAATGTTGGTGTATTGTAGTTGGTACACAGGATATAAATGGGTGTGTGCAGCACGAGTATTTAAATTGTATATTTGTATTTAGGCACGAGGATGGCACATCGCATCACGTGCATTTAAAGTATTAGTATGTGAATACGGGAAAGTGCACTTTAATTAATTCACGTGCAGTTGTACCGAGATTCCAATTGAATGATTGACTAGCAATCGAGTCTCGGTACAACTGCATAAAAGCAGCATGTTTTCACTCACTCGGGGTTGGGTGTTCGAGAGTGGAGAATGGGAGAGAGAGGAGTAAAAGAAAAGTAGGAACTTAAATAAGTGTTTTCACTCACCATGTTTGTTTTGTTTGTCTGTTTATTTTGGCTCAAGTGCCGTGTCCTGTTTTGTGTTCAAACCTTTTATTTTCTGTTCTGTGTAATTATTAAATGCTGAGCGCGATCAAAACCCCGTCTCTGTGTGTGTTCCTGGTTTCTGGTCTGACGTCACCCACTACAGCCGTCTTTGTGACACACTGTAAACTGTATTGCACCACAATCACTAATTCATGCACTAACCAGACTTGTGTATGTGTTTTGTGTTTAATGTGGGGATACAATAACGGGACTATTATTTCGGGACCAACCCAGGGATTATAACGTAAGTAATACACGCCGCTGTATTACTTACCAGCATTATTATTTACTGTTTGTTTTGCCGTCAGGCACTGGACATGAAAGAAATAAAAACAAACCTTTGCACCTGGATTACAATTGTCTGTCTGTTCTTTGATCACCTGCACCTGCACACTATTAACCACTTTGCCACAGGGTCTAAAAATAAGAACAGTTCCAATTATTACATTTAATTGTAAAACGCTGACACCCATTATTCACATCTGTTGTTCCAACCAGGCACGCTATATTCAAACTTTTTTCATTATTTATCTCTCAAGGGTTTCTTACGGCTATTGTATTCTTTGCTTATTTGTATGGGTTATAAAGTTTTCAGTAACAACTGCCCCTCACACACTCACCAAGTGATTTTACAATTTCCGTGAAATTTACCCATTGCTGTGTAATATGTAGTTCCTCATGAAAATTCAGTAAATGTGAAAAGGTCCTACCTGTCACATTCAGGAACCTGACAGCCAGTTTTGTTTGCTTCCGGTAAACAATTAAGCACATTGCATAGAGCTGCACAATTTCTTTAAAATATCTACAATGAGGGGTCTCCCGAGTGGCACATCCAGTAAAGGCGCTCCACGTGGAGTGCAGGACGTCGCAAGTTCGAGTCCAGGCTATTCCTTTACCGACCGAGGACCGGAGCTTCCAGGGGGCGGGGCTCAATTGGCAGAGCGCCGCCCGGGGGGAGGGAGGGTTAGGTTGGCCAGGGTGTCCTCGGCTCACCGTGCACCAGCGACCCCTGTAGTCTGGCCAGGCGCCTGCGGGCTTGCCTGTAAGCTGCCCGAGAGCTGCGTTGTCCTCCGATGCTGTAGCTCTTGGGTGGCTGCATGGTGAGTCTGCAGTGTGAAAAAACACGGTCGGCTGACGGCACACGCTTCGGAGGACAGCGTGTGTTCGTCTTCGCCCTCCCGAGTCACCGCAGGGGTGGTATTGGTGAGTTGAGCCTAAAAATAATTGGGCATTTCAAATTGGGGAGAAAATAATAAAAAATAATTGGCAACGACTAAAATTATAATATATATATATATATATATATATATATATATATATATACACAATGAAAAAAGACACCAGCTGCATCAAAGATCGGAAACAGATCACTCCTTCTAGTACAGGAAGGGAACATTTCCTGAGTCTGTTGTTATTTTTAGTATTATGTTTTTATTTTGTTTCACTGATGGTGAAAATAGAATGTCTTTAAAAGGTAGACATAAAAACAAAATGCTCTACAATTTTCCATTTACTGTTGTTCAGGTAAGTATTTAAATATTTAGGAACATTTGTTACATAACAACTTGAGAACAATTATCAACTTTGAATGTGACAATGCAATTTTTCTTCTATTTTAATAAATATTATGTGCAATTGTTAAATATTGTGAAATATCTATTTTTAGACATCCCGTGAAATAAGCCATTTTCTACCATGAAACAAATACACCTTAGCTCATAACTCATCCCTTTAAGCCCTGGGATCAGTGTGGTTACTCTTCGCTGGACTCTCTCCAAGGCCACAATGTTCTGTATGTATTGCAGGGTCCAGAAATGAATGCAGGATTCCAAGTGTGGTCTCACCAATGTGTTATACAACCTCATCTCAACCTCCTTTGATTTGTACTCAACACTTCTAACTATTAAACACAAAAAACAAGGTGAAAAATTGTCAGGTAAGGCCGCCACTGCGCCCTTACTTGACCCATGTTTTGACAAGGTTTTCCAGCACACACTGCTTAACAGGTACAGTAGGTGGGTTCAAACACCATGTGTAGTCACCACTGGCAGGGTGAGGTGAAGTCTAAAACCAGAACAGCCATGTTTGTTTTCATGTTGTCATAGAATTATATGTGAATTGGAAAAGCTCATTAGAATAGTTAGAATATTAACACATCTGAAGTGATGGACAAGTTTTTTATTGTGTGCTTTTCCAAGTATACAAATATTTACACCTGTCATAACCATTTCAGCTTTTTCTTTCTTTTATTTGGATTTTGGTTTTGTTTATGAAGGACACAAAAACGTGTGTTTGATATGCTGGGAAATAATTTTGATGTATGTGTGTCATATTAATGTATGGAAGCCCTCAAGGTACATGGTGTAAAAATTAAAATGGGAGGCTACTATCTCGCGCACGGCTTACTATAATACCTCGTGCTCACAAGACAGTAAGCCATGTGCATGAGATAGCAGCCTCCCTTTTTAATTTACACCATGTCCCTTTAGGGGTTCCGTAGTAATGAGATCATTGAAAGGAGACAAATAATATGTTACACAAGCATTTTCAAACCAATCAATCCAACCATTTCATCGCTTAATAACCATGAACAACAGGCTCTCCTGGATACTTGTAACCCATTAACTATGGATTTCAACATGTAAACAAAACGCTGGGGTAAATCACATACAAACATAAATAGAGAAACACTTTTAAGCACTGCCTTTGCTTTGTTTTTGTTCAAATGCAGCTCCCCTAGTGTATTCACAACTATACTGTATGTATTGTGCGTCACAGTTCACACGGCAGGAAGGTTCTGAACATAAATGATCAGTCAAATACTGCAAATCCATAATTGTTTGTGAGCAATTTATTATGTGGTTTTTGTGTTTGGAAACAAACCCTCAAACATTTGGTAATATTAAATATCATGCACAATATATTGTTTGTGATACGTCATCGTACACAATATAATAGTATTACGAATATAGATCTTTTATGCTTTTGTTTTAAAGTGTATATAATGCATATAAACTCAATATATATTGACTAATATCTGTAAATATTTAAAATGACTGTAAATATTTAAAAGCGACTTGTGCGACCACATGGTGCACTGGCTAAGCCCCGCCCAGAAAACGGGCCCTCAAATGGGCGAGGCCATTGTAATGGAGCAATTCTGCCATGTGGTCGGCGCCGAAACACAGGTGTGGATACGGCGCTACCCTGGAAGCAGCAGTAACACTAGCTGAGGACTTCGAGGACTCCCTGGTCTCAGCCAACACCAGCCTGGTCACAGCTCCCATCCACCGGAGCAACCATACACCACCTCCTCTCTCTGCTCCACCCACAACCCTGGGAAAGGGCAACCTCGCCTCCCCTCCATGGAGGTCAAGGTTGGCCCACAGCTGGGGTAGAGCTGCTGCCCCTGCTTCGTTGCCATACCAGCAACGGGACAGACATGTTCCCTCCTTCACCCCTACCTGTTTTAGATGTAACCAACCCTGTATGACCAGTTAAAGCCAGCATTACCAGCTGACCAGTGGTGCTCTTTGTTGGAATTTCCAACATTGAATTTTTTGTATCAGAGCTTTCATGTTTTATACACAACCAGTTGCTATATTTTTGCTACATTTTGTGTGGAATTCATCACTGCTAAATTGGCAACAAAAATATGTGTTGAATATAAAAATACATGTTACCTGCAAAATGTATATTGCTTTTCTCATTTATTGTATGTGATATAGCCGTAGGGTTAGGGGTTATTTCTGTTTTTTCATCTGAATAATGGTGAAATTAATCCAACAGTAATAGTTACACGTAAGTGTTTTACGTAAGTGAAGGCCTATTTAACACAGTCAAAGAGAAAGTAACCATATACTTTTCAACAGCTGCTTAAAGAGTTAATTGCCTTCCCTGTACACCTGCAACTTGCATGTCGTTTTTCTAAACCCTTCAGTTGAGTCAGGGCAAAGAAAGAGAAAAAAGAACCAGCTGGTGAGCTGCCATTAAGAATGTCAGCCTGTGGGGTCGAAGTTCACAACCTTACCAGTAGAGTTAGAAAAACACCATAAGCATACTATTATAGAACCAGTGAATTATGCTAAATAAACCTTATCAGAACAATAAGCAGACCACAGCATTACCAGCAGTGGCAACACAATACATTTGAAACATATCCCAGATATTTGGTAAACCATGTTACCAAACAATAGATGGTTGTGATGTACAACTGTGTTAAACATTGATTGTGTGTGATGCCATATACCAAGCATGGTAAATCAGGGTTGATCCTATTAATAGAACATGGACTAAATTTGAACTTCCTGGAGTGTGGCGCCCCTCCTACCTCACCCCTCCTGAAATAAATTGTGTTCTGAGTGGTTCTAAAAGTTTCAAGCTGTGTTGCTATGGTGATATATTTGACATGTTGGAACACTTGTTAGCCAATGAGATTACTCCCTCTATTCTTGCCATTTTATAAAAAGTAGTAAACATGAAACCACATCGTTGTTCTAATGAGGTAATATTGCACTACAGTGGATTACCAGTATGTACTAAATATCTGGTAATGTAGACTCATGAGACTAGCAAAGGGGGCTTTCTTCTGAACTCCCTGAATTACATTTGTTTTTGTAACACCTGTGTATCTGGTCATGCTCATGTAATACAAACACACACACATACACGCATACACACACACACACATGCACAAACAGTAGGCCATGTGGTAGCTTTGCACATTTAATAGCATGTACATGTGTCTGAACAGATGGGGACAGTCGTGAAAATTACAATAGCAGCTGACACGGTGCATTGCGACTCATGTCCCTAAATAACTGAATTCGGTCAACAGTTGGGAATGTCTGCTTTTCTCATTTTACAGGAAGGTTGATGTATTAGTTATGATGAAACCCTTCACCTACTTTGTGCCTCTGTGTTATGAATTAGAGAATTGTTTTTTTGGCTTTTTGGTAGTATGAAAACATTGGGTTATGGTTCCATTACAACAGTGTACAACCTGAAAAAACTCTACCAGATCTATTCAAACCAATGTTATCTCCTGCTGGGGCCTTTTCACATATGGTTGTCACACATTTTTTTCCATATATCTGGAGAACAGCTTATCTAATTGTTATGAAACTTGATAACAACATTATGTAGTATATGTAGATTCTGGGGATATAGGAGGATATATATATATATATATATATATATATATATATATATATATATATATATATATCCACTTATCAAGTTGTGACAAACATTTCATTTCCATTTCTTATTCTGTACATATGGTCATTGACATACTGATGACTCTGCTTTTGAAATTACAGCTGTGGTGAGGGATGCATGTTACCAACATACTGGTTTACCACGCTTGCATATGCTTTCATGTACTTACACTAAGCTTTACAACACTTTTATCATTGTATACCTCAGTAACGTAAAGTAAGCATAGTCACTTTGCCACTGTCACCACATTGCTTTTGTAGGTCAGGCACTGACAGCAATAGATAGTTTCCTAAACAGCAACCATTGTTGTGAATGTCATGAATTTTAATATTGTACAGAGAACAGACACATTTGCCAAATGTACCCTTATATGTCCTTGTAAACTTGTCAATTTTGTCAGACAACCTAGACAAGGTACATTAGTAAAAATGTATTTTCCCCAAATAACAGCTATTTTGAGTTTTGTTTGTTAACTAATTCATAAAACTGATTCTAAAACATTTTTGAGCACTTGCGGAAAGGGCTCAGCAGAGTGGCCTGGGTTGGGCAGTAAATACAATGAAATGCAATACTCCATGAAGCACCTGTGAGTCAGATACTGCTTTGGAATATTTTGACAGTTGCTGGGTTGTGCAATTGGAATATCATATTCATGGGGTGATTTCGGACAGTTTCAGCCCCCACCTGCCTTCCCTGTGCATGTGTTCATTACCCTGAACAATCCTGGTGTGGAAACCATTTCCTCACTTGGTTGCTCCACAGTAGCAGGCTCCAGCAGCTGTCCAATACCATGCATACCTTACAGGCGGGCCAACCCCAACGGCACTACTGAAGTAGCTCCAGTTTCATCAAGGAATTCACTGTCTGTCTAGAAGAGAATACCCCAGCTATGTGACCCACTGTAACAGGGTGATGTTACATATGTGAGTCGTCACTGAATAATACTGAGGCAGACACAGAGCAGTGGATGTTGACACATCGCACATGCGCACATTCTTAATAAACAACACTGGTGCTGCCACTAGGGTACCAGCAATGGTAGCCCTTGTATCATATTTAATAAAGAAAACAAAACAAAACTTCTGGGCTCCCAGAGCCCCGGAATCCTCACGGCAACTCTGGCCTCTTCAAATGGCCTCAGCTGGGCAATGCCTCCATGAGCACCATCTTGGAGTGGAAGGGTTTCATGTACTAGTTCTCTCCATGGAGCGGACGCTCTCCTCCTCAATGTCAACACAGCAAGCTTTCGCTCAACACCCGTCTGTATGGCTATGGCTGTGCAGTAGCCTCAAGCTGTGGCGCAGACACTTTTTGAGCTGCGCACAGCCTCCCCAGGCATGCCCCCCAGCCAATCAGGACTTCCCGATCAACTTAGCACCGGGCGAGCCTACCTGCTCAATTAGTTGCTAAGCAACGCGTCTCCTGTTGTGCGTCCCAGCTGCACACATTTGCACACGAACCAGTGACAGGGCCCTCCCTGTCACACCCACATACAGAGAGAATATCTGTCCTTGACTGTCCCTTGCAGAACATCAACCATGCATGCTGTTAGGATTGTGAAATACAGCTGCTTCTTTAATGCACTAGGACAGTGATTTTCAAGCTCTCGTCAGGGGGTATGCGAGAAAAATTGTGTAATGGCGGAAAACTGATTTTTTTTAACACATTGTAGTATTTTGCGCCTTAGCAATCGAATTAACAATGTTGAATCGCCTTTCAAATAAAACCACAGCCGTACTGGTGTACGTTTCCTTTCTGTTGGGCGAGGTTAACTCTATAAACACCCAGCCGGCTGCTGACAGTGAGTGAGCGTTGAACGCACACATGGCTAACTTTACATATTTAAATAGCAGGGCGTTGGTTACTGCAGTCTGTGGGCTAAAAAAAAACAACTCAAAGATTGTCATTGTATGATGTTGCTTCTTACTAGTTAAGTTTACTCTCTGGAGTTTAAATGTTCAGTGTTAGTAGTTTAATCAGTTCAGTGTTTTATCTACGTTTATGTTTTTAAATAAGAGTTCCCTTTCAATTCGAAGACAACCACCAACAATACTTTTGGGATATGCCTGCCACTGGTCAGGTATTCACTGAGCATTTTATGTTTGTTCCCGAGGGAACAAACAGTCACTCCACTGAGCTCACTTCCTCTTTTGCTTCTCACTGCGGTAAGGTAAGGTACTAACCTCTCCTGTTGCTGTGATTCAGTCTGTATGAAAGAGCGCTCAATCAAGTTTTCTGGAGTTCCTCTGCAATATTTTATATTACTGGAACTCTGCTTGCCACTTCCCTGGAATCAGAAACTCTGCTTCTGTGAACTGAGCTATAAATGTTGCACAACTGCGCCTTGTTAAATCTTTTCTCTTTTTCACCAGCCTGCATCACTTTGCGATTGTAGACTGCTTTCTAACCCACAGCGCCTGCTGTTTGTGTGTATACTCTCCTGCTATTTGCAGCTAAAAAAAAAAAGACACATGACTTCCTCCGTGGGGACCCGGCTCTGCTGCATCCCGCTGTTGAGTCGACTGTCAGATTGTCTCAGCCCGACCGCTGCCCTGTTGAGTGACAGTGTACTTGGGTGGCATACTACAGTTGGCACCCCTCCCTGAATCGGTGGCTTCAGAGCTGCGCCTGGTTTCAAGCACACTGATCCCGATCTCCGGCTTCCAAGGGCAAGCCCTTGTAGTGGCTCGCAGGCAGCTTTGGCTGTCCCAAGCGAGAGTCCCTGATGAGGACAAGGCTGCATTGCTTGATGCGCCAATATCCCCTGGCCATAGTTTCAGGCCAGCTGTGGAGGAAATACTGCAACGCTCCCACCGAGAACTCGAGGCGTCTCGGCAGATACCGGTACGGGAGAGAACGAGACGCTGGCACACACAGTGACTCTGACGGTCCCGATCCCCACTACCCCGCGTGATGACCTGAGGCACCGCATTCAGGCTTCTGCGGCAGCTAACAGCCGGGCCTGCCCGCAACAATGGGAGGGCGCCGGACGTGGGATCCCAATGCAACAGTGCTCCCAGAGGCAGTTCCAACGCCACCCCAGGCAGCCCCCGCACCGGGCCCTGCCCTAGCCTCACTCTCGAGGGAGGGTCCTCACCTGTCAGAAAGGTAACTCCATCCTCGGGTGGTAGAGCGCATTTGGGAATGTTTAAGGAAGGCCAGAGTCGCCATATCTGCATGTCCCTATTGACTCGGTGTCCCCTGGTGCTCATTCCCTGGCGACCCATTTTCTGAAGGGCTCGCGGCGGTTACGTCCTCCTAGAAGGGACGTCCTCTCAGAGTGGAGTCTAGACGTGGTATTGGAGGCTTTTACTAAGGCCCCGTTTGAGCCTATACATTCCATAGAGTTGAAATACCTCTCTATGAAGACAGCCTTTTTGTTAGCCATCACCTCCACTGAGCGGGTCAGTGAGCTACAGGCTCAGTTCCTGTATGCGTGTCTGGGACGATGGAAACAGGATATCATTACATACGAACCCTGCTTTCCTCTCTAAGGTGGTTACGTCTTTCCACTTAAACCAGTCAGTGGAACTAGAGGCTTTCCATCCCCCTCATTTTTCTTCAGAGGAGGATCGGAGACTAAACTCCCGGTTCGGCCATTGAGATGTTATGTCGGCAAAACGAGAGCTCTGCGTCAATCTGACCAGCTCTTCATCTGTCATGGTGTAAGGACCCTGGGACAGGCTATCTCAGAGCAGCGGCTGTCTCACTAAATTGTGGACATGGTTTCGATTGCATATACTAATGCCGGCCTACCCCCACCTGGGCAGGTGGCTGTGCACTCTGCCAGAGGAGTGGCTACATCTAGAGGAGCCTTATTGACTGACATATGTACTACGGCTAGCTGGGCTACTCTGCATACTTATTGGAGTCTGGATTTTGAAATAATTGTGCACAGCATTTTTAGTTGGTGCATTTGCACCGTCGTTAACTAATTTTATTTTATTTTGTTAGCTTTTAACAGCAGTTTTTCATTTACAGTACTTGCAGTACTTGGCTGAACTCTAGCCCCTCCCCCTTTCCTGCGTGCCTTCTGAGCCAGCAAATCAAGACTTTTTTTTTTTTTTTAATGGCCCACTTAAAGTCCTATTGGTTCATTTTTAAATACAGAATTACATACCCTCTGTGTACGGCTGCATTGTTTACTAATCAGGGCTGTTTTACTGACATCTGCCCTGCAACACATGACAAATCTGAAACCAAAATATTGACTTGCGGTCTAATTGGCCTCATTCTAACATGCCGTTGGCTTCTAAGACTTAAGAGTTTTTGCAAGTACTTAATTTAGTAATTAGAAAAGACCATATTTTTCCTGTTTTCATGGTATATTATGACCCTATCTCAGATGGGGGTACGCGGTAGACTAGATTATTTGGAAAGGGGTATGGGGCCTAAAAAGTTTGAAAACAACTGCATTAGGAGACTAGTTGGCAGGGAAAGAGGGGGAGGTAGGCTACAATTTGAGATTGAGGGACGTGCAAAAAACCCTTGTCTTCTCCGTTGCAAGCAGTTGAAGTAACAGGGAAACTTCACAATCCTATAATAACCATAGTATTCAATATTAATCCATATAGACTATATAGTCTAGGAATAATCAGTAGGTTACCAGATTAATAAACACAAGCCGAGTACAAACCATGTGAATATACCTTCAGCCGTGCAGTTTTACAGCTAAACGCTTACCCCGGATGATAGATGCATCACTACTTTATGTGCCATGGTTCAGTTCAAACACAGTACATCTCAGCTCTTTTACTAAGTTCCATTGCTGTGTGACGCCACCTCCTTTAACCTGAGCTCCCAACATATGTGTCCTTTCCAAAACTGCACAGATAAACTTTAATACAGGTTTCAGAAATGAAATAATGGGAACCTCAGGAATGGTTCACAAATGATGGCCACGTGTAACCCTCTGTAACCAGGCCTTGTAACTTGACTGGTGCATCTCTCATACTGTTTGGAATTTGATGTTTTTGGTGAGTTTTCCTCTGTACTGTAAGGGCTATTTTCAGAAAGGGAAATGGTCTCACCCACACTGTCTTGATCTGGGGCCTAATGCTGTGAAGCCTCTCCATCTCCAAAGCCTTGTTGGATATTTTGAACTGTTTCCCAATTTTCTCTATTCCCTAATAGGTTGCCATAATTACGGATTGCAAAAAAAAAAGATTTATCATCCTTGTTAAAATAATTATAATGAATGCTAATACAAGACAGATTTAAACTTTATCCCTCAAGAGCTGGCCAAAATGTTGAGTCATGTTTAGTCTCTTGATAAAAAAATATATTCTGGTTTCCAATTCTTGTCTTAATTCACACCATTGTAATTTATTTTTAAAAGTTTAATCTCAACAAGGCTCAAAGCCACAAGCCTAGATGCTGAAGATTATTTCCACTAGCCTTAGTTCAGTGTTCCAAAAGGGCTTTTTGCATCACAATGGTTGACAAAGTGTTCACAGGAATGTTGAAATCTTCTTGTACGGTGGGTGTGCATTATCCACTGCGTTCAACACCTCCACTTTTGTCTACAAAATAAATTTGCACAAGCAGGAAATTCGTGTTAAGTGAATTTGTATTATAATTAATAATAAATTACTTCTAAATTTACTCTGGGAACTGTTCCTTATTTGGTAAAAAAAAAAAAAAAAAATGCTAAACTGTTTCCAGTTAATACAGAATGGGTATGTTCTGTTTTTTGCTCGGCTTTTTTTGTTTCAATTGAGCCTTTTCTCCTGTGCTGTCAGTACCAGTTTGAGCAGAGCTGTGCTTCCAGGACAGATTCCATTTCACACTTGTGAGAGAAGGAATGAGGAGACAGTCACCAGCACATGCACATTTGGTGTTTTCAAAACCTGCAGATTTTCTGCTATATAACATTTACAGGGCATTTCGACAGCTGTATTTTTTAATTAATTAAAACTAGATAAAAGGCCTCTACTAGAGAAAAGAGCAGTCTCATGAAGAAACATCTTGAACAATTGTGTTGCTTATTTTAGAGCTCTTCGGATGGTAAACCAACAGACTGCTAAGGAAAAATAATTTGGAACTTTAGTAGAGAAGATATTGCTGTGAACCTTGTTGACCTCATATTGAACTAAGGATAAGTGAAATGGTGTTCAGCAGCTAGGCTTGTGGCTATAAACATTACTGGACTCAAACATTTAAAAAAGATTAAGTGATGAAAACTAGAAACAAGACTATAACTGGCAATCAAATAACAAGAATAAAATTAGGGTAATAGAATAATCCATTTTTTTAAACTCTTTTCATTCTACCTTTAAAATCAATTCAAACCATATAACAATTTCAGGTTATTGCTAATTTTGATAGCTGATTCTCAGCCTTGTTGAAAAATTAAGCTGAGATCATAATAATAATACACTCAAGCACAAATGGACATTAAAAATATATCATTAATAAATACCACTTAATACAAATGTGGTCTTCCTAACATCCTCTATGGGCAGATTATTGCAGTTGGACAGGCTAATGGTTACATGCTGGTGTCCCAGATGCGCTCAGAGTTTTGATTCTCAGAGCTACAATCGAGGTCAGAGTGCTGCTTACAGGCGAGACATTATTCTGAGGTTAGATTAGGAAAATGATACAAAGTGAATCTAAACAAACAGAAGAATGCACCTGTTAAGATAACTCATATCAAACCTCATACCATATTACGTTAAAATTACTGCTATTCACACTTTTCTAATGCAGAAGTCCTGTATTATTTTTCTTTAGCTTAGGTTTATTGATGTTTTATTCACTGACTGGTTAAGTCCTTTAACCCAGCAGCTACACTGTAAATACTAAATACTCCCTGACTCCCTCACTCCCTGTGCAGCAGGTATCTCCCGAAATTCCCTTTGCTGCACATACTGTTGGTCTGAAGGTGCTTATTAAGTGTTTCTAGGCTTTATATTTCATTATGCTTACTCGATGTGACAGGGATATAGTGGTGGTCCGTATGCACGTCACACTTAACACATTTCGGCATATATCTAGAGAATGGCTTTGCCCACTGTGATTAAACATTTCATTGCCAATTATTTTTTTTCTACTATTCTGTACACATGTTTGAATATATATATTGACTCAGAAATGTCTTCATCTAGACAATGTGGGGAAGCTATAAAAAAGGCTAACAAGATGCTTGGATATATTGTGAGAAGTGTTGAATTTAAATCAAGGGAAGTAATGTTAAAACTCTACAATGCATTAGTAAGACCTCACCTAGAATATTGTGTTCAGTTCTGGTCACCTCGTTACAAAAAGGATATTGCTGCTCTAGAAAGAGTGCATAGAAGAGCGACCAGAATTATCCCGGGTTTAAAAGGCATGTCGTATGCAGACAGGCTAAAAGAATTGAATCTATTCAGTCTTGAACAAAGAAGACTACGCGGCGATCTGATTCAAACATTCAAAATCCTAAAAGGTATAGACAATGTCAACCCGGGGGACTTCTTTGACTTGAAAAAAGAAAAAAGGACCAGGGGTCATAAATGGAGATTAGATAAAGGGGCATTCAGAACAGAAAATAGGAGGCACTTTTTTACACAGAGAATTGTGAGGGTCTGGAACCAACTCCCCAGTAATGTTGTTGAAGCTGACACCCTGGGATCCTTCAAGAAGCTGCTTGATGAGATTCTGGGATCAATAAGCTACTAACAACCAAACGAGCAAGATGGGCTGAATGGCCTCCTCCGTTTGTAAACTTTCTTATGTTCTTATGTTCTTATTTATATTGTAACCCGGCCGGCACTCACGGTCGTTCATTTGCCCCTTTTAAATCAGACCCAGTACACAAAAATAGATTTTTCTGCGCTGTCGCGCTATATTTAATAAACAAACAAAAATAAACACCTAGCGCCGTGTTGGAGCACTGACTATATATGCAGGTCCCTGACTAACTCGCAGGACGGCTAAGCTGTTTACCTGCCAAACAAAACAAAACACATGGGTTTAAGACAAAACAAAAAGGTTTTTACACTACCTTTTCTTCTTAAACGTTTGAGCACACTATCAAGCGGGCTTCTAAACACACCAGCAGCCCTGAACAGACTGGCTGCTTCCTTTAAATACCCTGCACCTGGCTCTAATTTACAATGATCACTAGGTGCAGGGGATAATTACCAATAAAACAATTAACAGAATGTGCATTCGCACATGTTTTATGCAGGGAGGATATTAACCCCCTCCCTGCTGTCTTCTGTCTTACAATATATATATATATATATATATATATATATATATATATATATATATATATATATATATATATATATATTAGCTCAAAGAGCTGGCTGCCCCTGTATATATCATGGTCATAATACTTACAGCTCTAATTTAAAATGTACAGTCTTGATGGGGAAACATTACTGCCATACTTGTTTACTATGCATAGCTATGGGGCTTACATTGCTTTACGATAGTTAAGTCATTTACAATGCTTGTGTGGCAGGGCAGAAGCCCTGCTGTTGTAAATAGTGTGTGTGGGAATGTAAGGTTGGCAGGGATGGGGTTAAATCTGTCCCTGCTAACAATCACAAGTGTGGCCATTCCCCAATTGGGTAATTGAGTGCTAATTGGAGAATGGCCACGTGTATAAAGAAGGAGAAATCCTTTGTGTGGGGGGTGGAGTTTGGTGTATTTAGACCACATATGTGAAGGTGATTGTCCAGCCTAAAGTCGGCTAGTCTTTTAGTTTGAACCTTTATTTTGGCCCTCATGTCCTGTTTCTTAGTGGGGTTTTTTTTTAAATAAATGTGCATGCGAGTGCTTGAACTGCAGCTTTCTTGTCTCTAAATCTTATTCATGCCACAACATCTGGGCCCACAGCGCTATCCTGCCACGAGTGGTGTCAGAAAGTGGGCTAGCACCCCCCTAGAGCAGTGCTGCCCAAACCCGGTCCTGGAGAGCCCCTATCCAGCAGGTTTTATAGGTAACCTTTAATCATCAATTTCATAACACCTGGAACAATTTCATTGTGATCAATTAAGCAGGTGATTTATTAAATGAAGTCATTTAGAGATCATTTGGTACAAAAAATGAACTACCCTTTTCAGCCCTCAATGGCCTGGATTACATGCTGGGTAAATGTTATGACTTATCTGTCTACTGTCATGACTTATTTAAGGTGGTACAGCTGAATTATAAATTTTGTTTAACAATTCCTGCTTTGAAACGTCATGTTGTATTTGATTTTTGTATAATGTATTTGATTTTTGTATTCAAGCATCAACTAAACATAAACCAAAACTAACTAAAATTGTAATCCAGACCGTACCACCTTAAATAAGTCATGACAGTAAACAAGTCATGACATTTTCCCAGCGTGTAAACTGGCCCAATGCCCAGAGTTCCCTTAGTTGAACAAGTTATTTGCTTAATTGATCAATAACTTCCATGTGTTCCCAGCCTTTAGAAATTAGTGATTTAGGGTGACCTACAAAACTTACTGGATAGGGGCTCTCCAGGACCGTGTTTGGGCAGCACTGCCCTAGAGACTCAGAGCCCCACCCCCCCCCACACACACAAAGGATTTCTCCTTCCTTATATACAGATGGCTATTCTCCAATTAGCAATCAATTACCTAATTGGAGAATTGCCACACCTGTGATTGTTAGCAGGGACGGCATTAACCCCATCCCGGCCAACCTTACATTCCCCCACACACTATTTACACCAGCAGGGCTTCTTCCCTGCCACAGCTCGTGTGATTTTGCATGATTTTCACTATGCTTTTTAAATTGTATTTCATACACTTAATCACAGTATACTGCAATAACATTTGTGAGAGTCATATCATTAAAATAGATAGAGTAATGTGCACATTCTTATCTGAAATACCAGGTAGTTTTACATTTATAACCAGAATTGTAAAGATAGTGTAGCGGTCCTGAGGGTGTTGCCCCCTCAGAACTACAGGACTAATTTGAGGGGTGATTAACACTGATCCCTGTATTTCAGGCACTAGTTTCCCACCTGGTACGAGTAGAAAGCCACATCCAGCTGGGGGAGTTCATTGTTGCATAATTGGGAGCCTGCTAAATTAATCCCCATGCTTTGCTTTGTTTTTGGAGGTTGTTTCAAGCACACAAGTGGGGAGGGTTTAGAACTGGATGCTGTTGGTAGCTGGGCCATGACGTAGATCATGGAGTGAAGAGGATAAATTACTGAGCCAAGTGGGCATCTGGAATGGAGAGAACCATGAAAAGGATCATAGTAGCAGAGCAAAGATTAGCTCTGCTCTGAAGCACAGTAATGCGGCCTGCTCAAGTGATAGAGTAGGGAGCTAGGCATGAGCTCCGGTGTCTGTAACCTTTTCCTGCCAGCAGTTTCAATAAAAGCACTGTGCATTCTGCATGGGGGGTGGGTTCTGAGGGAACTGATTCTATTTAGCTGAGAACTTAGACTAAATAGTGCATCCAGGCCTTAAAGGTTAGAGAGTGAGACTAATTTCATTATTATTCTCATATTTAACTGTGCGAGCTTCTCTGCTGACATTGGCAGCGAGATGTATTGAGTTGGGTGGGGCTTTTTTATTATATAGGGAAAAGAGAAATGCTGAAATTGTATTATATTTATTCAGTAATGCGTGTTATTGTGCTGTTTCTGGTTAAATAGGAGGGGCTTGATTGACGTTTTTAAAATACTACCTAGAGAAGCAAAGTTAACTAAATAAAGTCAGTATTTCAATCACAACACAGAGACCAGGTCTAGAGGACACAGACTCTATTTTAAACAGAGAGTGGTGAGGGTATGGAATGGGTTACTAAGCCATGTTGTTGAGTCAGTGAGATCCTTTAAGAGACAATAAGATGAAGTTCTGGGATTATTCAGCTACTAGGAACAGGACAAGCATTGATGGGCCGAATGGCATACTCTTGGTTGTTACTTTTCTTGTTGTCACATGGAATGTTATTTCCATTACATGAGAGTAGATGTTAAAACTGCTGATTTGAACTCAGATCTCGCCAAGATAAGCGCCAACTAAGTAAACTAATGTGATACACCTGAATCTCCATCCATTTGCGTTTCTTTCCATCTGATGATGTAGATATCCTTCTGCCTGGTGTTGATGGCTGAAGTGTAATGCCGGCTCCAGGGATCAGCTTATTTTGCCTCCCCAGCGCATCAGCACACACAACGGCTGCGATGCTGGCTCCGGGGATCAACCACAGAGCGGTCTCCCCAGCGTATCAGCATGACAACCGTCTGGCTTGTCATATATATATAGATACATACAGTTGCATATGCTGGTTCACTACAGATGATTTATATAGATATGTTTACTATGTCTGACTAACATGTGGTGAAGATGGGATTTTCTTATGACGTCTGTTTGGTCACAGGAGGAAATGTAAAGAGGAACTGGAGGTTTTCTATGAACTGGAAGAGACAGAGACTTACAGGAAAGTGGGGCATGTTGCAGTTGAGTAACTGTAAAAGATAAGTGTGTTTGGCTTATTTAAAAATACTGTATTTAGTATGATTCTTCAAATCATGTGTGGTAAGGGATCGGGTGCAACTGCTGAAAGATGGGAAGGCACGGAAGTTGTAGTCACTGTGCCGCTCAAGATTTATCTGGCAGCAGGAGCAGAAAGCCACACATTTATACCAACAAGGGTATAATACGTGTGAACGTGTGAACAGGGTGTACAAAAGGCAATCAGTCAGGTCTGGACCAACTAGCGTCCTGACCTGCCCATTCCCCAAATACTCCATCTTACTCTTCCTTACTCTTACAGTTGGTACATTTCTGTTGTTTCAACAGATGCCACATTGACAGCCTTCGGTTTCTATGTCTGAAGCCACTGGTTTCATATTTACATTACCATGGTGGTTTTCACGCCGTTCCACTAAGGCATAAGACTTTTTTTTTGGTAACATTTCACAACATTATAATATATGCATAACTGTGGCAAAGTGGCTTTACTGTGTACAGGTGCAGGAGTGATGCAGTGCGTAATGAACCAAACAGAGAGTTATTCCAAGGGAAAAAAAACAGAGCTTTTATTTTCAAAAGTCCAGGTCTGGTGACCAAAAGAAAAGACCCTGGCAATACACAACAATGTGTAATGCGCAGGGAAAATAACGCGAGTTGCAGTCCCAAATAATAATAAACAATATCTCTCCCACAATATACAATCACAGTCACCAGTCCTGGGTGCGCGTTGTAGTGCTCCAGGTGGGTGCTCCAGTGTTGTTCCGGGTTTTTGCTGGCCCTTGGCGACAGCTCCAGAATTTATTCAAGTGTCTAAATAATAATAACCATAATTAGTACAAAACACATAAACACTCACGAACAGCAATCACAGGCGTTTTTCCATCCTTCTCGGTTATTTATGTTTTTAACCAAAGCGATGGAGTAGATTGCGATTCTTCGTCCCCTCTTATGCTATCACGCATGACCCTTTGGTAAACGAGTGCAGCTGTCTCTACTATCTGCAGCTGATACGTCGTTTCCCTTCTGGGTCAATACATTCCTGCAATGGAGTCTCGCCTTCTTCCAGACTGACCGACTTCACTGGAAAGAACTGTCAGGCCAGCCCCTCCAAAAAACTCTACTTTCGCTGCTTAGCGCCCTCACAGGTCGGGAGGGAGATTTACAACCAAAACTCATTGTATACAATAACCCTTCATGACAAATTTGAAAACTGGTATATTATTATTATTATTATTATTATTATTATTATTATTATTATTATTATTATTATTATTTGTTTATTTAGCAGATGCCTTTATCCAAGGTGACAGAGACTAGGGTGTGTGAACTATGCTCAGCTGCAGAGTCACTTACAATTACGTCTCACCCGAAAGACGGAGCACAAGGAGGTTAAGTGACTTGCTTAGGGTCACACAATGAGTCAGTGAGTGAACCGGGATATAAAAATTCATAACATTTCTTACAATAATTCTGAAAGGGATATTATTAAACTGAAGAGTCAGATGAAGTTTGTATGAATGACTAATTAAACCAATTTTTTTGTATACCTAAATCCTGATTGTAACCTCTTAAAATAAGGGTACTCAATAGAACACATTCATTTTCTTTTCTTTTTTTTCTGCCGGAAATGGGCTAAATTGATCCTCCTGCAGGTGACTCGTCTGTCAAGCTGTATCGTTGTACAATTCATAACCCTTATAACACAGGATCGGATTTCTCTATTCTTGTTAACTCTTTTACAAAAGATATTCTGGTTCAGTAAGCATCTTCAGGTATTATTCTCCTAGCTTTGTAGCTGATTTAGTGCAGGTAACAAGCTATCCCACCCTTGTTTAGCCAGGTGATGAGTCATCAGTCAAACAATATACAGCAATGTATTATAGAACAATAATGTAAGAATTGATCAATAACATGCCTTCTTAATGGAGGAGGACAAAGGCAAATGTCTGCCTCATTCAGTGCATAGTGGTAGGACAGTGATTGTGATAGGTCCCTGTGGAAGGGTGGTGGGTAATTCACTGACACACAGGAACAAGAGAAATAATTTTAGGAGCACCGCACAGGTGCCCAGTTTTATTATAGGTGCGTAATTTCTTTTCAGCCCGCAGAGGGCGCTGTTGTCTGTGGTCTGCCGTACCAACTATGGTAGCGACAGAGCCACAACTATACCGGAGGCGGTACAGGAAACAGAGGTTCAAACAAAACAATAATCAAAAGGCGAAAGGAACAGGGAAAATAAAACACAGTAAACAAAACTACAAATAAAAGGTGCTGCGCTCGGCAGCTTCACCCCAACCGTCGCTACCCGCACGGCCCGGGTCTCCGTCCTACACTAGCGGCTCCCTCTGCCTGCTATACAATGTTTACCGGGGCTGCCCAAGATTTTTCCCCGCTACCGCTAATTCTTTTATTTTCTTTTCTTGCTGGGATTTCCTTCCCCGCAGCTTTTACTCCAGCGCTTCCGCACGCCTTTTAGAGGGCTCAGAGGGCAGACCTGAGGGAACAGCAGAATGTTAACTTATAGGGCCAGCAATTCCCCCAAGACCCGCCTCTCAGCCACTCGGAGAGAAGGAAAGCCCGCACACCCACTCTCCCACCTCTCCATGAGACTGCCATGACTGACAGGCGGATATTGACGGGCTGCTGCCCTCTCCCTGCAGCACTATGAACACATCAGAAGAGTCAGCACAGGTCTCCCCCTGTTACATATCCTCCCCCTCAGAATGGCACCACCGGTCCATTCGAAAATCCTACATCCCCATGCCTTCCCGAGAGAAAAAATCTGCGTTTTGATGCAGCTTTCCTGCTCGGTGGACAACCCTGAAGGCATAGGGTTGCAGGGCCAAGTACCACCGCGTGATTCTGGCGTTGTTATCCTTCATCCGGTGAAGCCATGCTAAGGGGGCATGATCTGTAACCAGGGTGAAGTGTCGCCCCAGGAGGTAGTACCGGAGTGACTCGACTGCCCATTTTACTGCAAGACACTCCTTCTCGATGGTACTATAGTTCTTTTCACAGGGAAGTAGCTTCCTGCTGATGTACAGGACCGGGTGCTCGCTTCCCCGCACCTCCTGAGACAACACTGCCCCGAGACCTGTCTCTGACGCATCCGTCTGCAGGGTGAACCTCTTACCGAAATTCGGACTGCACAGCACTGGCTTACTACACAATCTCCGCTTCAAAGCGAGAAAGGCCCTTTGGCACGGCTCCGTCCACTGAACTGTATTTGGGGCAGCCTTCCTGGTGAGGTCTGTCAAGGGAGTAGCAAGCGTGGCGAAGTTCGGGATGAACTTCCTGTAATAGCCTGCTAGTCCCAAGAAAGAGCGCACCTGGGTTTTGGTTGTAGGGACCGGCCAGTCAGCCAAGGCTTTCACCTTAGCAATCAGCGGTCTGATCTGGCCACCCCCTACTCGATACCCCAAATACTCCGACTCACTCTTCCCAATGGCACATTTCTTTGGGTTAGCAGTGAGCCCAGCCGCCCGCAAGGATTGCAATACCGCCGCTACCTTACACAGATGACTCGGCCAATCCTCACTGTGGATAACCACGTCATCTATGTAAGCAGCGGCGTACTGCTGATGGGGCCGCAAAATGCGATCCATCATCCGCTGGAAAGTGGCTGGTGCTCCGTGCAACCCAAAGGGCATGGTCCTAAATTGGTATAACCCGAAGGGAGTCGAAAACGCCATCCTCTCTTTAGATTCCGGGGTCAGGGGTATCTGCCAGTACCCCTTCGTTAAATCCAGTGTCGTCATAAAATGAGCTGTGCCGAGACGCTACAGCAACTCATCCACCCGGGGCATGGGATAAGCATCAAACTTCGATTTCTCATTAACTCGTCTGAAGTCAATGCAAAATCGAGTGGACCCGTCTGGCTTATCCACTAAAACAACAGGACTGTTCCAGTCACTTTGGGACTCCTCTATTACCCCCAGTCTCAGCATTTCATCAATCTCCGTTTTTATTACCTGTCTTTTACGTTCAGGTATACGGTATGGCCTCTGGCGAATTGGCGCCCCCGGCTCAATTTCAATGTGATGATGGGCTACTCGAGTCTGCCCCGGGACGGGAGAAAACACATCAGGAAATTCCGTCACCAGCGCCCGAGCCTGACATTTCTGTGTTGGTGTCAGATTTTCTGCAATCTGTACCGACCCTGTTTTCGCCAACACAGAAAGATCAGGTCGCAGGTCGGTGACATCATCTGCCTGCGCCACTACCAATGCCTCCGGTTGCAGCCAGGGCTTCAAGAGGTTAACATGATAAATGTGTTTCTCTCTCCGTCGCTCCGGCTGGCAGATCTCATAATCCACCGTCCCAATCCGGCGTGTAACCTCAAAGGGTCCTTGCCACTTAGCCAGAAGTTTTGACTCAGAACTGGGTAATTTACACTGATCTTGGTATAGGAGCGTACATCCCCATGAATACATTTATGCACCTGTCCCAATAACCGTTTATGCCCCGGTGAGATTAGGCTATCCTGTATTAGGGACTGACCACACCCTGAATCCAGGAGCGCCTGGGTTTTTGTACCATCCACTGTCACAGGAATAACAAAACCCGTCTGCTGAAGTGACTGAGGTAATTGAACAGGCTTACCTGAATCATGTCCCATTTCTGACATGATTCAAAAAAGATATCTGCTTTAGTAATTTGTAATGAACTCCAGTCTAGAACAGTTTCATGAATATCAAACCAAAACACACAGGGCCCACAGTGGAAAGCAGACCTGGGGAGACCTGGAAATATCTTTCTTTAAGTAACTCTTGAGTTTAATATTAATAGGGCCCACTATCTACTTGTTTATTCTAAGTGATAAAGTAACTTCATGTATATTAGACATGTATAGGGACAGCGATAATTTAAAGGGGCTGTAGCTATCAAAATAATTTCCAGATATGTACTATCAAAAAAACAAAATCACATTTTGTATCAAATATGTATTTTCATTGTAAATCATGACATCTAGTGATATACTAGTCTAGGTTAAAGAAAGCTCTCAGCTTCCATGACCTGCTCTCAGGAAGTCTGTTACTGCTTCACTTTTTATCTCACTTAGGGTCTCATTCAATAAACAGCGGTAAATGACCAGAATTACCGTGCGATAGGGGGAAGCCACACCCCGCGCAAAAATGAACCAACGGTAGCTCTATTCAGTAAGCTAATTATATGCACAAATAAAGCGAGCTGAAGGATTCATTTGCAAGTTGTCACAATGCATGGGGTTTACACACACTGGGCCTCATTTTAAGAAAAAGCACTAAATTTGTAAAATAGTGAGCCTAACGTGCGTGATAAATCTAAATGTTGTGCTCCATTTACTAACAGAGAACGCATTAATTTACGTGCACAGTATTTGGCTAATTTACATACCATACCATGCACACCACATGTATTGTGAGTGATAACTTAATGTGCACGATAATATCAGAGGCTTACCCGTGAACACTATGATATCAAAAGCCCCACAGACCAGGCGTATATTTTGATCAGTAGCTTATTGTGAAGGTGGAGGTGGCTTACATTGACAGAAAATGAACCACCAACAGACACAGCACTCAGCAGCAAGACAGGCAGAGGCAACGGAAAGTGAAACTGCACTGCTTACCTTTTAATTTTAACATGTATTCCTTGTCTGATGTAAAACAAAACAAAAAAGCCAATTTTCTTCCTCCTTTAATGCATACAATAAAAGTCGTGTTGTGCAATGGGTATTTTTCTTTTTGTTCTGCTTACTCGAGAAATATTGATTTTCTTCCTTGTCAGCATTGCGACCCTGCAGAGCAAACCTGTCCTCTGTGTGGGAAACAGTTTGTTAAATAGGTTGTAGTTAAAGCTGAATGACATAGTTTAAAACAAATAGCTAATCCTCTAAAGCAGGGGTGTAAAACATATGGCTTGCAGGGCAATATTTGGCGGTCCACACATTAGTTTATAAAATTGTATTGATGTACTGTATAGTTTTTGAATTCTTCTTGAAAACAACCCTCCTCTTTAATATAACACATTTATTCAACATTGTATGAGTGACATTCCCATTAAGCCAATCACAGCTCACAGAGGTAGTAAAATAGGCAATCAAACAGCACACAGGATCCTTTTCCTCACGCACACGTGTAACAGCACAGAACATTTTGATTAGGACAGCGAAGTGAAGGCTTGTTTAAACTATTTATTTTACTTGGTGTAAAATTTTAAAACAGTAGCGAAAACGTAATTGGAGCTGTCAAGGAAGCAAAAGGTGGAGGCGAACACAGAAGATTCCAAAATCGTTAGCCAGATGATTATTTCACTGAATAATTTTGACAGCAAGGCAATATGTCCGATTTGCAGTGCAATGGTTGCAGTTATGAAAGATGATACCATACAACGTCACTATGATACGCTGCACAAAGCAACGCATTTTGAGTTTACTGGAAATTAAAGAAGCTATGGACTCTCAACAAAAGGAAAGGACTTTTTTTTTAACTTCAAGAAGCCATGGAAAGAATTGCAGAATTACCTTGGAAGAAACTACTGGTGGGATTACAACAGAGGGTCATCGTGACTGAGCAATGAATGGATTGGCTAGCACTGCAGCAGAGCGCTGGAAAAAATTAAAGAAAGAAATGCAGAAGTAACTGTTTTCTTACACTGGATTCTGCATCAACAGGAATTATATGGAAAAGTTTCAGAATTAGAACATGTAGGGCCCTATTTAGCAACGTTTGCAAACCCCCAAGGCAATTGCAAAACGCTTTTGCGGACAGTTAGCGCACCAGAATCAGGCACACGTGTGACTTTGCCCACATATGTGATTTAGCAACCATGTTTTAGAGCCCACTCGGCAAGTCAGCATTAGCACTGGACATGGGCTGAACTTTAGGGGAGTGTCCTCATTTACATACAAATGTAGCAATTTAGCCAACCATCAACAGTGTTAGCGTTTGCGTTTCAGTTGACATGTGAAAATCAGGTCTAAACTCTGTGCAAATTACATGGTCGACTATAAATACTGGTGAAACTACCAGGGAAGCAGGTAAAGAAAAGAGAGAGAGAAAAAAGAGAAATAAACGAAATATGGAGTGTGCACTGGATTAATGTGATACTTTGTAATGTGATTTTGTAATTGTAAGTCTGCTAAGAAATAAATAATAATAATAAGATGACCTATTCTGTCAATGTGCAAGTAGTGTGTGATCAGTGATGCCAACAACTACATCACAAATGGGTATGCAAACTATCATTGCTCCGCTCATGACTTGTTTATCCTCGCTAATTCACAGGTGGCAGCTGCGTTTCAGCAGGATGACAGTCTGAGAGGCTGGTTGATAGGGGACAACAGGTATCCACTGAAGCAGTGGCTACTGACAACTAACATAGCTCTCTGTTGGATGTGATGTTGAAATTACAGAGGAAAGATTACAGGGTTTGAGGGAAGCAGATGCTGAACTTGAAGCACCAGTGGTGGAGGTTGCAGATGCTGCAAGTGCCAGGCAGGTCAGACAAAACTTATAGATTACTTTTTTAAATTTCGTAACCTTTTTTTACGCTTTTGTCTCCTTCCTTCTTCTTTTTTGTTTCAAAATGCCCTCTATTCACTATCGCAGACACACAGGTGTTCTTAAAGGGCATGTTGAATCCTTACTGGTTGTAACCTTACTCCCCCCCACTGTGCTTTGATTGGCTGGGCACATGATTCGCTATTTGATGAGTTAGCCGACTTCCTAAAATCACGTTTTTGTGCGCCATCGTGGCAGTTCACTAACGCTGTCATTTTTGCCTGAGCGGAAGCAGCTGCGCACATATTTGCTAAATAAGACCCATAGAGTCTTTTAAAGTAGTGTGCATTTTCTGTCTAAAGTGTGCATCTTTCTAAAAGTACGTAGTGTGAATCTTTTGTATGCACCTTTTTAAAAGCATACCAAAAAAAACGAGTGTCTTCAAAAACATTGCATGCATCTTTTAAAATGCATGCCAAGAAAAATGTATGCCGGTGTAGTGTTATTTTCAGGTATGTGCTAAAAAGTGGTACGCAGCGCACTGTGCTTGCTCGCGCACGCCTAAACAACTTCCGCTAAGAAAGCAGGGAAGCACCCATTCAAATATGGTACGTTGTGCTGTTTTTTGATCTTTTACATCTTTTTAAATTGAATTGATCATATTTTCCAGTCTTTTACATTGTTTTTAATGTAATTTATCATATTTTTCTACCATTAAGAAAATAGTATGCAAATATTTATCATATGCAATACATTGTAAATTTTATTACTTGTGCACCTTTGCGGTGGAATTCTCATTTTGTCTTGCTCGTTGTTAATTGTTTTTTCTTTTTAGAGAAATTGATTGTCTGTTTTCAGTTCAAGTTTGCAAAAAAAAAGTATAATTAATGGTAAATGTACCTCTATTTGACAGTAGGAAAACACCCATCAGATCGCAATTGATTGCACCTGTACCAAAATCGGACAGCATACCACTTTCTGACATTACATGGGTCAAGTTTTGGTATGCATACCACATTCTGACTATGTACCACTTTCTAACACTACACCTGAAATAAGACTTATGACACAGCCCTTCGACCAAACTCGTGTAATGGTCAATCATGTAGTCAGTAGCAAATTCAGGTTTAAGTTTGATGGAGCATTTTATTTTGAAAATGAGTACTTTCATTTAAATCCAGTACCTTATTAATCACAAAAAATGGTTGCCTTTTTTAAACAGGTGACAAAAATAAATTGATTGTAAAGCCTCGTGACACGTTGTGGCTATGTATTAACCTTTACATTAATTTCTAAGCATGTAGCTGTGCTTTGTTCCATAAATGTTTTGACAAGAATACCGTGGGATGTTTTAGAAGTTAGTTGTGGAGGAGATTAAGTCATAAAGATATGTATATACATTGATTTACAGGAATGCCCTGAATGAAAATCGAAATGTGAATCAGGAAGGGACAACTTGCTACTTTTTTAAATGTATTTATTTTTTAAACTTGGAAAGCCATATAGGGAGGGTGGCACACTTTGTATATGATGTAGAATACGTGATTGTAAACATCTAACACTAGTATGTACAATACTCTTTCAGATAAACTTGTTATGATTTTGAAAGTGCGGTTCTTAAGAATGGTATTAGTCATTGCTTTTATTTCTTTACAAATTAAGCACTGGCAAAAGGATCAGTGCAGCCACTTGCCTACAAGTCTCATCCTTACTGTATCCCCTACTTAAAGGTGAACTCCAATACATATACAGGAACCGTTATTGTCCGTGCATTAATTCATTAACCCTTATTGTCTGTGCATTAATTCAAAATTGTAATTTCAAAGATGCAGACACATCATTTAATTTAATTCCAAAACTAAACAAATTACTTATTTCTATCTACACAAGCATACTGTGTACATAGTGGCATTTAACGTTGCTAAGTGTAATCATCTATTTGGTAAATCATAAGAGCCTTTCTATCCAAATTGGTTTGTAGACATTGAAATGAACCAGTAAACAGAGATCATTCTGCCCTAACAGATTACTGAAATGTACATTGAGACTGGAAGCTGGAGATGTGAATCTGAAAAGGGAATAGAGTCATAGAGTTGTAGGAAACGAAAATATTATTGGACCAAAAGAGTTAGTCATCTACTAATATTTTGGAAATACATATCCCTTTTAGCCCTTTAACTGCAATTTCAGGAGATCTTTCTTCACACAATCCACATTATTACTCACATTATTTCTTATACTGTAAGTAAAAACATATATTAACTTCCTGGAAGGACACTGAACCCCCAAAATGTTCACTTTGGAAAAATTATATTTTAGAAATGATTTATTTGGAAGGAATAGGATATGTATTTTGATAAAACATATTATACATGAGCTACCCAAATGTATTTTTGTTTCACTTCATTATTTATTTGAAACTTTAATTTTCCACTTGATGGTACCACAGCTTGTCTATGTATAAACTGAGTGATATTTGTGATTTGTTTATTCTACACTAGCAGATAAACTGATAATTTGTTGGTGTTATTTTGTAAAAACAATAAAATACTAATATTACAAAAGCAAACTATGTGGCATCACGTGGGGTCTTAATACCAGTCACACAAGAAGTGAAATAGATACTTTCTTTAAACTGTCGGGTTTTATCTGTTAAAAACTGAAAAGCTAAATAATAAGGGGTTTATAGAATGGTATTCTGAGAGGTAAGATATTTTAAAACAGAAATAAATCTATAACTCAAAAATGAGTCTTTCTTTTAGTATGCAATTTAAGTTGTATCACAAAAACATTAGAAAGGCATGTTTTAAGGGAGCTGTCCCTAGTCATAAAATTGTGTAGTGATGTAGGGTCCCTGTCGTTCACCTGGTAGGTGTGGTGTTGTGTTCTGACCGTGTGAAGTTGTTGTTTTTTGTAGGGGGATCCACAGAGAGTGTCAGTTTGGCTCTGGTGGTTCTGTGGGCTGTGCTCCAAGGGCAGGTAGCTCACCAACATCCTTTGTCAAGCTCCTGGGTATAAAGAGCTGATTGCCTTGGTCATGGGATTGGAGGACGCCCACTGACCTTCAGTTAACTAGAGTGGCTGTGGTGAGAGAACATAATTGGGACCTCTAAAATCATCCTAAACCCTAAAAAGTATATACACCTGTATGAACATAAGGTCAAAACCTAGGTATTTTGGTTCTACAAATTACTTACCGGTTTTATTTTTTTTTCCCCAAAAAAGAAATTCAAATGAGCTTGCATCAATTGTTTTCAGCGTAGCTCCTTTGCAGTATTTGTTTGTGCAAAGATTGCTGTACTACTGCTGTTTCACAAATCTTATAAATTTGTTTAATTTAAATTTGTCTAAAACTTAAAAAACACTTAAGGTAAAAGCCAAGAAGATGACTTTATCCATGTCTACATTTTCTTATATAAGACTTTTAAGCACAAGTCTACAGTTCTTTTAACTTGTTGGTTTTAAATGTACTATATTTCTTGGGTGTGGTGATGGCTGGGGTTTATTGTAAACTTCTTGTTTCTTGTGTAAACAACTAAAGAAGTTCCCAGAAATTGAGACGCAGTATCTCGACTGTCTCCTTGCTCAATCTACAGAGTCACTGTGGTTTAATGTTACTTCAGGGATATGCTTTTGAATAGAGCTTCCCACTCAAAGCCCTCAATTTACTACAGTAATATCGATGTTGAAATAGACATTTCCTTTGATTGCATCTTATTACAATGACTCTGAAATCTAATGTAGTTAACAAATTAATATTTTCATGCATGTGCATCCATTAACTATATATATCTCAAATGTGAAGTTTTGAAAGAAATCTATGTTTTAGCAAACATGTATTTAAATTTTTTAAATATTATATCTAGTATTACACAAAGTTAAAAAAAATATTGAATTCCTTACCATTAACTTAGTGTTGAATGATAGAAATGCAAAAATCAAGATAAATACATATTTGTGGAATATGTGTGGAAACTTTTGCATTTCTTCATTATCTAGACAGTTAATGGACCAGTACTGTGTTGACAGTATGTGTGACTGCACATGTGTGGCTGCTTAAGACAGCTGGCTGCTTATTTATGATGTCTCAGTCCTGAAGATGGCATTAGACAAGCATATATCTATCTGAGAATGTTGCTAATGTCCATACAGTATGTAAGAAAATGGATTTTAAAGCCTTGGTTATCCCTCTTGAATACAATCATGCAAACAAAGTTTACTTGGGCTACCACATAAAGAAAACATGCATGGTAACAGGGTTTTCATATAACTCCGCATATTTGCAGATTATGAAAGTATTTACAGCGCTGAGTGTATTATGCTTAGGGTGTCGGTTTTTTGGTTTTTATTAATTTCATTTTTAGTTATTTTCCAGTTTTATGTAAATCGTTTTTTGGGGGGTTTGGCAGGGCAAAAGCCCTGCAAGTGTAAATAATGTATTGTATTGTGTATATGTATAGTTTAAAAAATATATAATTTAAGCGTGTACTAGATATGGCAGGTTTTTGCAGTTATACATAAAGTTGTAAAGTTTTGAATTTAAGTTTGGCAGGGATGGGGTTAAATCCAACTCTGCCAAATCCATGTGCGGAATGTGGCTGGGGCTTAATTGACTAATTGATGATCAATTAAGCCCAGCCACATGGTATAAAAAAGGAGCTGGAAAGCCAGTTTTTTTTTGTTCTAGTTTCAGAAAGCATGCAGCCTCACTACTGTGTGGAGTGAGTGAGTGAGTGAGTGAGTGAGTGAGTGAGTGAGTGAGTGAGTGAGTGAGTGAGTGAGTGAGTGAGTGAGTGAGTGAGTGAGTGAGTGGATTTTGATCCCACCACAGTTTATTTTAGTGTGTCAGAGTAGGTTCCGGAGCGGGACCTCCCTTTTAGTGGGAGCAGCGTTAAGCCAGTGTTTGGCAAACTTTTGTTTTTAGCTGTTTTCTCACTGTATTTTGTTTTGCATTTTTAGAGCTCTTATTTTGATTCCACTCTGTCTGTTTATGTCCTCGTGCACTCGGGCTATCATTGCTGGTACCCTAGTGGCAGCCACCTGTCACTGCAACTTTTTTTTGTTTACTTCAATAAAACTTGGACGCCTGAGTGGCGTCGTCAACTGCATCCCTCTGTCTCTCTCTCATCATTCAGTGGACACCCTCAACTAAAGTAGCAGGTACTAAGACCCCCATGTTACGGGGGGGGTGGGGGGGGGCGCTTGCTTTTTATATAACTTTATGAAATTATTGTTTTCAGTTCTTTCCAAAATGCTTGGGCGTATGTATAGTAGTAACTCGACAATACTTGCACACTTAAATTGTACCTTCTTTTCTTTGCTGTCTTCCACAACGAAATCCTCATGGTCACGGGCACATTCTTATGGGGTTTTTTGTGTGTAGACATTTAACATTTTGCCACAATGACCAATTCTGTTTTAAATCCTCCATATCTTAATTTTTAATACAGCTTTAAATCCTGCTAACATTCCTAATTGTAATCTTGTTTTAAATCTTGCCAGCGGTGTCTCCAATAGAAATGTAGGAATGTGCTGCCACTCAGTAGTTGGGGTGGGTTTAAAGTACTCATTGAATGAATCAATGATAGATACAAGTCAGGAAGGTGGGACATTGCCCAGCTGCACTGAAAAAGGGGTGGTCAACATGAATTATTCAATAATGGAACAGCAAATAAAGCATGTCTAGAAAATGACACTTATTATTGACAAGTGCTTACTAATGAACCACTTCACACAGACACTCAAGCCCTGCTCTAAAACTCTTTCAGTGGACTACTATGATTATTTTAGACAAAAAAGGTAAATTAATAAATTACGTTTATTTAACAGTTGTAGTATAACAGTGATAGAGGTATTGATGGAAGGTGTAATAAGAGAACTTTCTCTGGTCTCGAGTTTCACATGTCGCAGCAATACTACAATCCCTTACTGAAAAACCTCATTTAAAACCATTCAAAAACATTTTAAAAGCGTACATCTTCTACACCAAAGAGGTTCAAACCCAGGCTCAGGGTCCAAATGTGGTGCTCTGACTTTTACATCTGTTCCTTTGATTTCTCAATGGACTGTCTGGCAGCTTCATTTGACAGCCAGTCCACTGCCATTGGCATATTGTGTTTTACCAACAAGGTGCAAATTATATATGTTGAGAATGTTCAGATTTAGTTAGTGTTTACACACAATGTAACATCAAGACACAGAATGTACCTTGTGGGCAGACCTGTGCACTTCAGTATTTGTTTTCAATTCTTTATTTAGCCAGGTAAGTCAGTTGAGAACACATTATCATTTTGCATAAAGACCTGGACAAGAGGCTCAGAAAACTACAGCAGCTTTCATAATAATGACAGGTAAGCAAGACAGATTGTGCCCTACAGTACAAACAAATATCACATTACAACAGGTGGCAATGAGCTATCGGCTGAAGTACTGTAAAACATTGCCCCTGTAGAAAACATTTGACACCCTGCTATACAGTATATGGTATTGTGCATTGTTAGCATGCAGCCTGACAGTGACCCATATGAGGTGTGCGTGTGTGCGTGTGTGTGTGTGTGTGACACGTTTTGTAGAGAAACTAAGATAGCTTTTGAAGCAGTTTATTAGTATTTGTGAAGTTAGCATTGGAAGGAACAGCGTACATCATATTTGTTGATTATTTAGTACCTGTAAGCCAGTTTGTGTTTATCTACTACCCAGCAATGTTAGCACAAGTGCAGCTACAATGATATATAATAATCGATTGCAGTCCATGCAAGTGTGTCACTGTATCAGTGGTTTAATTGCAACAGTCATTTCCACATGGCTTTTTAAATAAAACAAAATAAACTACTTCTTTTCCTCCTGACTTTTTTATACAACTTAAGCTCAGATAGCATTGAAATAACTAATTGTCTAGTGTTTTACAAGCTTTCTGCTTTATTCATTCTTGCCAGATACCAGGTGCTGCTGATCCCTAAGATGTAAATATATGAAAAAGTCCAATGTAAATATGTGGTTTACCATTGCCCCTACAGTTGAAGCCTTCCATGCAAAAGCAAATGTCAGGCGGATTTTTTTTATTGTTTTGAGAGGAAAAAAACGTTTCTTTATTTGCTGTAATTTTTAATCTGATCATTTCTACATGAAAATAAAAACCAGCCAAGTAGTAATACAAAGCTAAACTGTAGATAATAACATCTCTGATCAGACACCCCTTTTATGTTATTATTGGTTATTATTCTAACTCCATAACTAAAGACCATGACAACACATCGTGTTAGGCAGTGAATAGCAGATGAGGTAGGTGTTTTCCTTTTTTAGTCTTTTTTTTTTCGTCATGTAGCAATACCTGTATTAGTATTAATTTGATCCTAATGTTTTTCCTTTTTCTTTATTTTTTATAGATAGACAAAATGTGTGTTTTTTTTTATCAGTGCTTTATCATTCTTTGTCTAAAAGTAGGGGTAGAACAGATACTAATTTAAGAAAAATAGTCGAATAGATTGACTGGTCACCATTTAAAAAACAAATACCAGTATAACAAATACCAGTATAGCATGTCTGCTGCTCTATTTGTGTTGGTGTTTTGTGTATATTTTTAAAACTATTAATGTTATTTATTAATGTTCTATAAAGTCAACTGCACTTCCGTCCATCTGAAACTGCATGCTTTACACTTCACAATCACACGACATGTGACTAGTCAGCTACCAGGTCAAGAGTCACTTTTCTAGTAGTCCATTCAGTGTTTCCTCTATTTGAAAGTGAATTATTTCACAAACATACTTCTGTGTTGAGGCACCTTGTAATGTGTTCAAATTAAATAGCAGCACAGATAGTGCAGTTCACTATGAACAAAATAAGTAGTCTTAGTCAAGCTTAGATTCTTTCTAAAGGATTAAATACTTTGGGGTAGATGGGCCAGTCACAGTGCAAACATACCGCAGTTTGCATTTTCGTTGTGACAATTCACAAAGAATACATTTTGTTGTATGTACTAAGAGAAAATATGTTAATGAAAAAGACGCATACTAATTTAAATATTTGTTGCGTCTTCTTAGTGAGATCTCTAGCATTGCGAGAGTCGTGTGACATTGTAACTTGGCCTAGACAATTAACTGAAAATAGATCATGGTCCTATACAGATGCTCAGAATGAGCTGGAGGGGTTAGTGGCACATGTGTGCAGTCTATTGCTCCCAAAAAGTTGGGGGAAACCAGAAATGTGTTTTCAAGGCTCGTAAGTACACCCTGACTTTAGTGAAAATTAGGTACTTAGGTGTTCGCCTCAAAAACGCATTGAGCACAACTGTCAATGCATGAGAAAAAAACGGACTGGGAAATGCCAGCAAGAATTGTGGCTGTTTAAAACATGCTTTCAAAAGTTCTTAACAAATTGATGCAATTGTTCTGTGGCAATTCCCGGCAGCTTTTTTTGGTGAATTTATGCAGGAACACCCATAATTACATATTCATTTAAGGCTGAACAGCAAAGAAAAACTGCTGCTGCAAAGCATTCCTTAAAAAGTGAAAAACAGCATTGCGCATGTTTAGTACGTTTCACCCGAGACTTCCGACTCGCTTGCAACTGGTTTGCGACGATTGAGACAGGCGCAACACTTTAGTACATCTACCCCGTTGTCTTTAACAGTCCTTATTGGTTAAAACCTAAAATCAGAAACCCTAATCATAGTTCATGAAATATCACAGTATTTCTGTTCTACAGACGACGATACCCCTAGGCATCTGCAAAACATTGGCCATCAATCACCATGCACATATATTGAAACTTTGAGCTTTTGCAACTTGTGGAGGTAGCTGCCTGCTGGAGTTTCTGATTTTGCAACAAGGATACCTTGTGACATAACACAGCTGGCTGTAGGCATGTGACTTGTGCATCTGGGAAAATATTGTATACTGATTGGTCATCACCATGCTAACTAATCTCTGATTGGCCTAAATGAACAATTGAAAGCATACAGAATGTGGGTAGGGGCCATTTGGCTTGAAATGCTGAAAACTTTTTTTTATTTTTTTTATCATGTTCAGAATTTAGGTAGGTCTGTTATGTTTCAGATCATATTGACCCGTTGCAATTTCAAACAAATTGAAACAACCTTGAATTGATCAACTAGTATTTCTTTGCATGGCTTTTACTCTTTTTATGTTAAATGTTAGACATTAATGTAAACTCTCATTATAAGACACATTTAATTGCATCATAATGTTATTTGACATCTTTGTTACACAGAAATACAAATTGTATCGTACCTTAAAGAGCAAGTAGCGGGGTTCCGAAAAATATAGCGTTATATCGTACCTGTAATTTTTCTTTTCATTATTAACATCCTGACAACTTTTTACACTTTAAAGTCTGTTTCAAAGCTTTTTTCAAAATGTCTGCTCTAGTGCACTGGGGTTTGAGATCTGTCCTTTAAATCACTGCATGAAGAGTGATAAAAAAAACCATAACAAGTGCTCTGGCTTTTCTGTACTGTACCACATCATGGATTGTTATTGCTGTGTTACCTGTTTCACAATGTGGTCAATATTCCTTACACTATCAGTGCACTAGAGCAGACATTTCAAGTATATGCTGCCTAAAGTCACAGTCCTTTGAAGAGGACATGACATTCATCCACTGTAACATTTGGTCCTGGGTTGTAAAGCAAAGGCAACATTTCTACCCAGTTATCCCACACTTACCTGATAGCAGCTAATTTGTCTCTTTCCCGTCAATTGGTATCACGATTATCAAAGTGAATCTCTCTAGCAATGATGTGAAATGTTTGCAGTGACACAGTGGCTGGAAATATAGCGCTGCCCGTTTCTGTATTCCACAAACTAGCAGTTGTTTTAAACTCCAGCTACAAAAGTAACCCAATGCATGCATGCATATAGGGCTGTCAATTAATCGCATAACGTAATTAGTTTCCTGCGGCACCATTTAATACACACGAGTGCATGTGTGACAGAAATACAATGATTCTTAGTTGTAAATCTTCCTCCCGACCTGTGAGGGCACTAAGCAGCGAGAACAGAGTTCCTTGGACGGGCTGGCCTGACAGTTCTTTCCCAGGGTTCAAGCGAAGTCGGCCAGCCAGGAAGGGGACGAGACTCTGTTGCAAGAATGCATTGACCCGGAAGGGAAACGACGTGGCAGCCACAGATTGGAGAGACGGTTGCACTCGTTTACAAAGGGGTCATGTGTGACAGCATAAAAGGGGACAGAGAATCGTAATTTGTGTAAATAAACTGTGAGTGTTTTGTTTGTTTTGTCTTGTAATTGTCTTGTCTTTTCCTGCACATTACCAGACAGCTAACACAGTTCCAGAGTTGTCGCCTAGAGCCAGCACTAAGCCGGAACGACACTTCACCAACAATAACCTGGTCACTAAATAACTTTATCACCCACCACGTGGACTATTGCACGCACCCAGGACTGCTGACCGTGTATGTATTACTGTGGGGCGGATATTGTGTTTATTAGTTGGGACTGCAATCCCGTTATTGTTTACCCTGTGCAGTACACATTGTTGTGTATTGCTGGGGGAATTATTGTTTTGGTCACCAGACCTGGAATAAAAATAAACCCCACTTTTCCAAACTGGATTACAAGGCTCTGTCTGTTTAATTACATCACTCCTGCACCTGTAACCACATAGTCACTTTGTCACAGTCATCATTTCTATATAAACTTAGTCACGGAACTGCATTATGTAACAAAGCACTCAAACTGAAGAACTTTGACAGTTCATTGGATAGAGTCTTAGGATACAGTCTACTGTCAAAGTGAGTTCCAGTATTGCAGAAGTGCATCTAGTCTGCTGTACCACCTGTGTTTTGCTAAACATGCTTTCACTTCTCAAAATACACTTTAGTAGTTCTTCTGCTACAACAACAACAATACAACAACAAATGGAACAGAGTACTCCTTTAGAAATTAGGGATCGCTGCAAACTCATGGATCAGGCTAAGTACGATACTATAACCAGTATATAAAATATGTAAACAGGGTTATGCTGGGTTGCTTTTTGGATAATAATAATAATAATAATAATAATAATAATAATAATAATAATAATAACAAGCTCAGTACCAGTTGGAGATTTTGGCAAGCTGTAGCATTGCAGCACAAGTGTCAGCAACAGATCAGTTTTATGGAGCAGTTTCAATTCAAAATACTGCATTTGTTCATTATCTCACGATACTTTAAACACCACAGAACCATGACCCTATCTACACACTGTAAGGAGTTATAAGCTAATTTTACATGTAACCTTAATCAGAGGTCAAAGGTCACAATCAAGGTCATTTTTTAATAGAGCATATATGGGTTCCTAAATGTGTTGTATAGTAATCATAACACTGTGTGCACTGTAAGGAGTTATAAGCTAGTTTTACATTTGACCTTAGAGAGGTCAAAGGTCACAGTCAAGGCAATTTTTGAATAGAGCATATGTGGGTTCCTATATGTGTTTCATAGTAACCATTACCCTATCTGCACTTTGTAAGGCTTTCTTATGTTCTTATGTTCTTATAAGCTAGTTTGACTGAAGATTTTGAAAGGTTTTTAAAGAAATGCGTCAGGTGGCCATCTTGCTTTACGCACAAACCCAATTTTTGAAAATGTCAATTGTATTAACACAGGGATGATGCTTGTTAGCTTTGAAGTTAATCAACTAAACCGTGTTCAACTGAAGTGGTTTTAAATTTAAGAACGAAACGTACACCTGGTCGTCATCATTTTGCCATATTTGAATTCCATTGTCCCCAGGATGACGCCTACCAAGTTAGGAGTTAGTTGGTTAAATGGTTTGCAAACAGAAGCAGTTTGATGTTTGGGTGCATTTTGGTGAATTTGGTGGCAGCCATTTTGATAGTAAAATTTATCGCAGCAACTTCTGCCATATGCAAAGTTTCAGATCAATCAGTTCACTGGTTCCCAAGAAGAAAATTTTGAAAGGTTTTTCCAAAAAATGCGTCAGGCCGCCACCTTGGTTGACGCAGGAGCACAATTTTTTTGCATCTGAACTGTAATCTACACAGGATGATACCTGCCAAGTTTCATGTTGATTGGTTACACCGCGTGCGAACAGGAGCAGTGTGGAAGGGTGATGGGCAATTCACAGACACAGACACAAAACTTTATTTGTAACAACTCTCAGGCGCATTGATTTCTTTTTACCCACAGAGGGTGCTGTTGTCTGTGGTCTGAATACTGGCAACAGTAAACAGGACCACAGGATTTCCAATACTGGTATACAGTCCAGTGCACATACAAGTGCTCAAAAATAATAATGAAAACAAAAGGCAAAAGAAAAAGGGGTAATAAAACACAGTAATAAAACTACAAAATAAAGTTGCTGCACTCGGCAGTGTCACCCCGACTGTCGCTATCCGCATGGCCCGGGTCTCCGTCCTATGCTCACCAGTTCCCTCAACCTGTGGATACTATTCAGGGTTCTGGCAAGTTTTCCCCGCTACTAAAAATTCCTTTTATTTTCTTTTGAATTATTTTGTTGTTGTGCTCGTTCTTCTCCGGCCGTGCTCGGTCCAGCCGCAGAGCTTCCGCCAGCTGGCTCGTTTTGTCTTAGAGGGGCAGGCTAAGGGAACAACAGAGCGTTATTTTATAGGGTCAGCAATCTCTGCCTCTCAGCCACTCAGAGAGAGGGAAAGCCAACACACTCTCTTCCCCACCTCTCCGTGTCACTGCCATGACTGACAGGCGGATCTACAAGGCTGCTGCCCCCTTCCTGCAGTACCATGCATGCGCCAGACAGTCAGCACAGATCTTCCCTGTTACAAGTAGTTTAAGGTTTTGGGAGGAAAAATGACAACAATAATAAAACAAAAATTAAAAAAAAAATCTTTACAATAACAATAGGCTGGGAAGCCTAATAATAACTAGAGTTGCCAGCAACTTTATGGCTTCCTGTACCAGTAACAGTACCAGTACCAAACACTTTAGCAAATAGTGCAGAATGCCATTTTTACATAGTAACCATGACCCTATCTGCACTCTATAATGAATTATAAGTCAGTTTTACATTTGACCTTTAGGAGAGGTCAAAGGTCACGGGCAATGACATTTTTTGATAGTGCATATATGGGTTACTATATGTGTTCCATAGTAAACATGACCCTATCTGCATTCTATAAGGAGTTATTAGCCAGTTTTGTATGATGATGATGTCATCCAACGTGGCCACCATGCTTTTTATTGTAGCAACTTCCCTTGACCAAATCTTAAAGACAACCATACTAGAATCATGTGTGCCAATTTTTGGTTCAATCGGACTAGTGGTTTGGGAGAAGAAGATCTTTGTAGTTTGTGATTATGACGTCTGTACCGTGCGATTTTGATGTCATGCAGCATGGCCGCCATACCACACAACCTATCAGCTTCTTACGAACACCAGTTAATCTTGGACTATCCATCAACAACTATACCAACTTTCAGCACTCTGTGGGTAATCAATAAGTGGGTTTCGAAAGACGAATTTTTACATTTAGGCAAAATGTTTTTTTTTCAATCCAATATGGCGGCCAAACCATGTGACCTACGACATATGTTCAACTAACATTTACCAACTTCCCATAAGCATCTACCATCCTACCGAATTTCCTCAGATTTTGAACAAGTCTTTGGCCTAAAGAATAAGAATAATCCCAGCAATAAGAATAGTCTTCTTGACGGTACGGGCCTGGAAGCCTAATAACAGCATCAGTAATTCTGATGTGAGTGGTTCTTATTGCAATTTCTCAGATCCTGTCTTTTTATTTTTGGTAAGTCTGTGTTAAGGTGATTTCACCTGCGTTTAGGAGCTGCTCTTCAGTACAAGTTAACTGCTATAGATATGCTGTATGTAGCATAGGCTAGATCAACTAAAGTTACTATATAGAACAAATAGTGTTTAGCACTTTGGATCACATTTCCTTTTGTTTTGGTAGAAAAACACTGCAGTGCACCAGATGGTGCTGCACTTCCTAATATAAAGACACTAAGCTTACATTAAATAATGTATGTCTATGGCAGCTCCTGAACTCAGTTAATGAACCTTAACAAAAAACACCACAATATCTGAGTAACTGCAATAAGAACCTCTGAGAATGACAGCAAACTGTTAACAATGTTAGGAGACAGTAAATGTATTTGAATATACTTACTTTAAATTTGAGCACCCAATAAGCATACCATATTGGCAACAATAATATGTCAGTATTTAAATACAGACACAGCTAACAGATTTGCATTAAACAGGGGTTATGACAAAGAACTATAGTCGTAATAACAGCCCTCCACATTTGTTTAGTTTTGTATGTGTAATGGGATACAGCATGATGTTAAGTGAAAAAAATCTTCAACTAAGGAAAATGATTTTACACACCTGAATAAATATCCCCCCATTACAATAATCAATTCTAGATGAAACAAAGGCATGCACTAGTCTCTCAGCATCAGATACAGAAATAATTGGTCTAAGTTTGGCTATATTTCTCAAATGGTAAAAAGATACTTTAGTAACTTTCCTAGTATGAGTCTCAAAGATGACCCCCAAACTCTTAATTTCTAGTTTAAGTTTTGATGAGAGACTGCAAGGGTCGAGCTCATGTAATTCCACATTTCTTGTTAGTTGGTTCTGTGAACCCACTAGCATAACCTCTGTTTTATTCTGAATTCAACATTAGAATATTCTGTGACATCCAATGCTTGATGTCTGTAAGGCAAGTAGCTAATAACACCCAGGCAGAAGAAATTCCCGGCTTTAGGGACAAATATAGCTGGATATCATCAGCATAGCAATGGAAGTTCACTCCAAGTCTGAGGATAATGTCACCTAATGGTAGCATATATAATGAAAACAACAAGGGGCCTAGAATGGAGCCCTGTGGATCACCACAGACAACTTCTGATAATGCCGATTTTACCTCCCCAATAGAGCCAAACAGAAACCTATCAGAAAGATAAGATTTGAACCAGGATAGGACAAGGCCAGACAGTCCTACTGTACTTTCAAGACAGTATCAAAGGCAGCACTTAGATCTAATAGAATTAAAACTGATGGAAAGCCTGAGTCAGAGCTTATCAGCAGATCATCCACAACTCTGACAAGGGCAGTCTTGGTGCTATGTGCAGCATGAAAACCAGACTGAAACTTCTTGAATATACCATTAAGAGTTAGAAATGTTTGTAATTGAATTGCAACAACTCTCTAGAACCTTATCTAAGAATGGCAGGTTGGAGATTGGCCTATAGTTATTGAGGAATTTAGGGTCCTGTGGCAGGGCCTGGCCCTGCCTGTAATTAATATTGCTTTGTGGTGATTTGGTGGTGGTTGGCAGGGATGGGGTTAATTTCCTATCCCTGCCAAAATACATGTGAGAATGTGGCTGGAGCTAATTGAATCATTGATGATAATTAGACTCCTTTGTTTGGTGGAGGAGTTTTTGGTGAGTGTTTGTGCTGTGCTGTGCTGTACTGCTGTTGTTATTCTGGAAACATTTTGTTAGTAGTGAAGGCGTTTTTTGTATTTTGTTTAAACCTTTTGTTTTGGCCCTTGAGCTGGTTATTTTGTTCCTGTTTATTGTGTTTGTTACTTGTTTTGTTAAACCTTTTTATTTAGCTTTGTGAGCAGTGTTTTTGTTTGTTCAACTTTTTGATTTATTTTTTGTTTATTATACCGCGCAGCAGCGCTTAAACTACAGCTTCCTTGCCTCTGAGTCTCCTTCCCAGCCGATACCATCTGGGCCCGCAACGCTACCCTGTCACAGGTCCAAATTGTGTTTCTTAAGCATAGGCTTTACCACAGCTACCTTAAGTGCTGAGGGAACTATACCGGAGGAAAGTGAACCATTTATAATTTTTTTAATGTGGGTATTAATAATACCAAGAACATATTTTAATGGTTTTGTAGGAACAGGATGAAGAGAGCATGTAGTAGCTCTCATATGTTGAACTAGCTCTGTCAGTTTCTGTAAGGTAATCAAAGAATCTGAATTCACTCTTGTCTGATGCATGTGTATGTACTTGTTAATGTGTTATTTAATAATTTATTTTTTTCTGTGTTGTATTTGTTTGCTTTGTGCTGCTGTGATGTTTGCCTATTGACCAGATCGTCGTCGTAAATGAGAATTTGTTCTCAATTTTATTATCTGGTAAAATAAAGGTTGAATGAAAAAAATGAAAAATGTGATTGAGCAGTGGTAATAGGAATTTGACGAAGGTTCCTGTAGCACACAATAGTTTAAATACTTTGCTAGGTGGTGTTCGATGTTGTCAGCTACCCTGCTTGCCCCTGACCTATTTAGGTGCAGTCCATCTTTCCTATAATATCTATTCCTTTTCCAAAAGCAATCCCAGTTGTTTATAAATACCAGCCCTTTTTGCACACACCAACCAGCCAGCCAAGTATTTAAGGCCCTAATTCTACTGAATACTTCATCCCCACCACCAGCAACAGTAGACATGAGAGAATAATTCTGCATCCTAACTTTTTCAGCTGTCTTGTTAATGATTTAAATCTCTTTAAGAATCTCAGATTTTCTGTTCCTTATTATTATTATTATTATTATTATTATTATTATTATTATTATTTAGCAGACGCCTTTATCCAAGGCGACTTACAGATACTAGGGCGTGTGAACTATGTATCAGCTGCACACTCACATACAATTACGTCTCACCCGAAAGACGGAGCACAAGGAGGTTAAGTGGCTTGCTCAGGGTCACACAGTGAGTCAGTGGCTGAGCCGGGATTTGAACCGGGGACCTCCTGGTTACAAGCCGTTTTCTTTAACCACTGGACCACACAGCCTCCTATCTTAGGTATTACTATCAATGTGCAGACAAAATTTGAGAAAATGTCCCCACAAAGATAGTAACTCTTGAAACAACGAAGTAAAACACCTTTATAAGAATTAAATATGTCTTCAAAAAAAAAAAAAAAAAGTGCCAAAATATTTAGTTTGTTATCAACTATCACCCTGTGTGGAGTTTTGTCTGACGAGTTAGAAATAGTAAATTAAAATGTAGTGGAGTGGCAGAGTGTTCCACCGCGACTTTTGTTATTGTTTTTTATATTTAAAAACCCTGTGAGGATGCGTGGCTGATCAGCTACTGATTATTTAACTAGCTGATAGTCACGCATCCTTACCAAACGTGTGCAGACTGTGGCCGAGGGGTAATAAGATAATTAACAGCTAGTTAACCCCTCGGCCAGAGTATAAGAACCTGCAGCTGTCAGTGCTGCGGGGTTGAGTGTACAGAGAGGAGGTACGGGGAGATAGAGAGGAGACAGAATTTAAAATAACAATTGCTAAAACGTGTTGGATTAGCCAGCACGACACTTACTTGTTTGTCTGTCTGGTTTGTTTGGCCCTTGTGCCTTTTTGTTTAGTGTTTTGTTATTGTTTAAATGTTTTGTTTATTTATTTATTAAACACACTGAGTGCCGTAGCATTCAGCTTCACCCGCCCATCCATTGTTTTGGTTCAGTTACTTCCTGGTCCGTGACGTCACCACACCTCACCACTGCAAGCCATCCTGCCACAAGTGGTCAATGAGATGTCCCCACAAATATAGGAATGCAAACATGTGTGTGTGTTTAATAGAGAGAGAGAATACATGCATGTTTCCAGTCATATGTGCTTTTTCACGATCACGTCACATTCTAGCCAAAATTGTAGATATGTATTACTGCCATAGCCTTATCTTTTCGCCTATTGATTGCCTCATTGCCACTGTACTTTATGCTTCCCTTCCTGAGATGTCATCGGGCAGTGTGTTCTGGGCTGAAACTTACAAATTGTTAAAACAAGTGAACAAATCTCATTCATAACCACAAGTATATAAAAGTCTAAAATATTTTCATAACTACAAATATTGAATTATGCAGGTAGTCTCTATCATCGGCGTCACAGCCGCGGTCTGTTAAATTTCTGTTTCAAGGTGAGTTATAGTCTTTCGTTAATTAAAACCCTCCTTTTCCAAGTGCAAATGAACTCCTGATAAATTATGACAATTAATACGGATTTGCTTTTAAATTCCCACACAAACAAAATAAATTGTTTCAAGAAGCACTGCTCGTTAAGATAGTAACATTATTCCGTAAATAAACATCATTTTGGAAATCACGTTAGCATGATTATTTAATAACAAGATAGGCATAACGACCTCTTGAAAACGCCAAAATCAATGCTACATACCGATTTGTTGATTAACACTGGAGTTATCATTTACAAACTTTTGAAAATCTTGCCCTAACAGTCTTGATGATCAATTGTCACACCATACCTCTGCAGTCAGTCTGGATGATGTTTCTTTACAACATTCAGAGTGAAGCAGAAGAAAACGAAGATGTCTGAGCAGGCAAATCCAAGTACAAGCAGTCTTGTATACTGTTTTTATTATGTCATATTGAATCACCCCCAATAATCATTCTCTAATATTTCTTATTAAAGAAATGAAGAATGTTAATGCTCTCAATATGAAGGATTCTGATGTGTGCCAGACAGCACTGGCACTGAAGGGAATAGTGTAACTTTTAAAGTATATTATTATTATTATTATTATTATTATTATATAAAATGTTTTATGCCCATGAGCTGCCAAGATACAACCCCCACTTGTGAGTGTCACTATGCAACTTTTCAAGGGTAAGAACTAATAAAAAAATAGAAATGTCACAGCATCTAAATGAAAGGATTTAGCAGCACGAAAGATCATATGTATTCCATTAAGATGTATTTACCATGTGCCTGCGCCAGGTTTTACAGAGTTCTGTTCTGTTTTGTTTTGTTTCAAATCATATATATATATATATATATATATATATATATATATATATATATATATATATATATATATTTCTGTTCCAATGCCTTTTTTATGCCAGCAGTATCTTGTGCACAGCACTGAATTACCAGCAAAATCAAAGGAACGTGTTCCTAAGTGGCAGGTGACTAAATGATGTTACTCTATAAAGACGTTTTGAAAAGTACTGTATTTTCAAGCACATACTCTAACATAAAAAGTAGAATTCAAAAAGAAGATACACAAAGAACAGTGACTGTGTAAACATCAGTGACCTACCACAAGATTGCAAAGCATAACATCTTTTGGAAGACATTTGGAAATTTCAACTGGAAGACTAAGGTATAGTGCTATAAGGCAGTTCACCTTCCTCCCGTTTCTGAAAACGTACTCACTGTAGTGTGAATAGCATTCATTCCGAACAGTTTTGATATGCAGTTGTTAATGTCATTTGTAAACTGGAACTTGTGTTGGTTCTAAGGGTACTTGTCCATTGATTCCCATGCTCAGGTAAAACCAACAGGTTCAGATGAGGACGACAGCTTGGAAGTGGCTCTTCAGAGTTTAAGATTACAAATGAAGTCTACAATGTTGTCCCTAATAGTCCCAGCTGCTTGTTTATTGGTACAGAACGCTTCCATTGCCATTGAAAATCATTTGGTAAGGGACATACATTGAGAATTTTCATGCAATGTTGCCTCTATTAATTGTTTTTGTAACCTTTTGATAGTGTATGAAGGTATATAAATACATGCTGATGTTGTTTAATGCCCTGGTCAGACCATGCTTACTATACTGTGTACTGTTTTGGTCTCCACACAACAAAGAGGATATTGTGACTTTGAAGAGTGTTCAGAGAAGAGCAACCAAAATAATCCCAAATGTATGAAATGTGAGGCCAGGTTGAGGGAGCCTATTTATTTTAGGGAACACCCGATCTTCTTTAGGATTTAAAACACGTTGATCAATATAGCCAAGCTTTGTATCTATTTTAAACTTGGCACAGACCAGGGATAGATTTGGAAGCTGGAGTGGAGACAGCCCAGAAGGGTAGACGGTCTCGCAGTGGGGGTGTATGGAATGGGTTGCCAGGTCATGTTGTTGCTGCTGAATTACTCGGATCCTTCTTTTCACACACTTACCCATACTTGAGCAATCAGGTCTCTGCTAAATCTGATTTTGCATGATTGCACCAATCACATCCTGAGTAATACTCTATTCACACAACCTAAATAATGCACAGTCATCATGTGTTGAAAACATGAATGAAAGGAAAGGCAATGACAAAAAAAAGTAATTGTATGTAAAAAAAATAATGTGATATCTTGTAAGAATTGTAAGTCGCCCTGGATAAGGGCGTCGGCTAAGAAATAAATAAATAATGTATATTTATACATTATTTTGATATTGTTACGAATATCTGTATTGTGGTTAGGGTGTAAAAAATACATTTTCAAATGTACTCGGAAATTAATTTTCCTTTAGAAATGTCTCAATCAGAGTAATTTAATGATGTCCTACCTAAAAACTGTAAATGTGTCAGTGGTAGTTTTTACATTCAGACTAGGTAATTGTAGGGTATATTTCATCATAGAGTAAAAACGTTATTCTCTTGATCTTCAGATTCTCAGCTGTTGTATATATGTATAATACGGTGGATATTATGTCAGTCAGACCTCAAACAGGTCGAATGTTCCCGGAGCAAAAGAGTTAAAGCATTTTGGAAATACCAATGAAACAATGTAAACATAGTGTTAATGCAAAACTCAGGTCAAGAGCTCAAAAAACATTTAGAAACAGCTTATATATAGTGATCATAATGTATATTTTATTATTATTATTAGTGGGGCTTGCGAAGCAAGAGTCCCCACTTTAAATCTTCGACATACTACTTCTTCTTCTTCTTCTTCACGCTACTCCTCTTACACCGTTTAAGCTACAAACGCTGTTCAAACTTTAAAATGTGTAGACCGGTCTGGAATAGTGTGCTTGTATACAACTTTTTGATATATTTTATACTTTTTAAACTATTAAGCTTTTTGTCCTTTTTTTGTCCATCTTCATTCACTTTAATGGGACTTTTTTCAACATTCTAAAGCTCCCCATTGTTTTAAAACTCCCAGACTTCCAACATTCTATTTACTGTAAACGATGTAACTTTTGACACAAATCAGCTACTTTGACCACATTCCCAACAAGTAAGACAAAAAGTTAGAGCATATGGAATCTTCCACTACTTCTCTTCTATTCAAATATGCAATCAAAACAGGAATGGCGTCTACCAATCAAGAGGTACAGCTGTTTTAGTAACCGCATCAACTTCTTCCAGTAGGCTACTTCCCACTGTTGAATTAACTGTCCTAGAACTTTGAGAAATTTCAAATTCTAGCACATTCTAAGCATGAGACAATTAGTAAACAACGTGACTTTTGACACAAATCAGCTACTTTGACCACTTTCCCAATAAAGCAAGACCCACAACTTTACTTCTAAAGTTAACACCTAGTTATTATTATTATTATTATTATTATTATTATTATTATTGTTGTTGAAAAAAATAATTAGACGTTCATTAAAGAAAACAGGTTTAAACTCTTAACAGCGCTTAACAATTAACATATAACTTTATCCACTTCTATAACTAGAACCGCCGCTTAAGCAGGAGAAAGTATAAAAGATAAAACCAAATATATACCTGATTCAGGGGAAGTTTGGGTAACTTAATAGGTTAACAAACTATTTCTCATCGAAAAAAAACAACCTGTTCTAAAAGACATACGACATAAAAAGCTTAGCAATCTAAGCAATCGGACCTTCCGTTTATTGCAAAACAGCGAGACGTTTAGGTGAAAAGCGGATATTGCTGGTGGAATTCTGACAGTTCCCGATCGCGTATTGTTTTGTCAGTGCTGCCGACATGTTAAATGAACTCGAGATTCATGCCGCGTTTAGGTATTGATTCCTGTGTGTATTAGGCTGGAAGCCACACCTAAACATTTCAGTCTGTTGGCATCAGCGAAAAGGCACCACTTTTTTATTTTTTCAAACCACGCAAGAGCACCGGTTGGATGGAGGACCAGTCACTTGGGCGGAGAAACGTTTTCAATGGCTGGTTCAAGTGGTGTGCTTTTCTAAAAGCGTTTATGATTGGATGAAATAAACGTCAATCTACGCCTTTTTTAAGGCACTGCCCCTGTTTCCCCTTCACAAACTTGTTTATAAAGTTCTCAAGTTTCAAATTCTTCAAACGAGCGCTGTCTTTTAACATAACTATCTAAATATAATATTATTTTGTTATGATGTTGTGATTCATCACACAGCATAGATACTATTTGCCAAATTAATTAAAAAAAAACATACACAAAATAATAATATATAAAAAAAAAACAGTCGTTACGGGTAATTAAAGGTACGTTTATATACAAATAGACCTGGATCGTCATTGTGTACTTTTAATTTATCCTTTAGTGTATTTAACATGGGTAAACGTTTATTTTGTCAATTATTTTGATCGACCTGGAATGGTTGAAGTGCTAAGGCGTTGTTTCATACTCCCAGTAGGTCAATACGTTGCCTGTTGGTTTTCTTACCAATTGTATTCTCCATTGAATCAGACTCTTGCTTTACAAATAGGGATTTTTTTGGCATCTGTGAGTTGTTTGTATTCCCAGTTAAGATGTGGCGTTCCTGCTGCGATTGCTACAGGTGTTAAATAAAAGTAGGGGACACGTGTAAATGTGGCTTTGATTGTTTAGCTGTAACTGGCTGCAAAGCAGCTGCAACCCTTATATCTCCAGAGGAAATCTACCTTTATATTGTATCTGCAGTAAATGTCACCTGTACTGTTTTGTACGTAATGGTGTATGTATATATGTATGTATTTATGTATATTCCTGTATTTATGTTTGTACGTAGCAGGGCTACTTTAACACTTTGTTTAGCTTTTCAACTTTGTCATCAACATTATTTTGTGTAGAAATCCTTAAAAAAAATACACTGCAGTTTTACTAAAATAAACTGCAATATAATGGACTACTGTATACACAGTACGTGTTATTGCAATTGCGTCAACAATACTTCGGTGTTAGTAGTATTATAGGGATGATTTTTGTGTAACGCCGAATTATCATCTCATGATAGAGAAATCTCGCAGGTCAGGGAAGTGAATGGCCCTTCAAATCATCTTTTTCATAAAGCATTAGCGTGTCAATAATTGCATTACATTGCTGTTCATTTTGACTGCATGTCATGCTTAACCCAACCGGCTCTCTTTACATATGTACCCTTAGCGCTGTTCTCAAGCTGTTTCACTTGTATTAAGTTTGACAAGCAATTTAAAACAAAACTAGCAAATTTAAGCATTGACAAAATAACCCATCTCCGTCTACTATAATAAATAACGTGTTGGTAATATAAACTGTTTGGTGCCAGCACTGATAATATATATTTACAATATAATATGTAAGTCAAAATGATTTACTGGAATTTGAATTAATACAGTAATATATTTATTAATGTAATTAAGAATACAAAGTGTGTTTATTTAACATGTCTGGATTCGTGTTTTTCACTTACAATTCAGGGGTATTCTGTGGTTGGTAGATACACCACGTTATATCGTATATGTTGTTATTGTAGTGTTCTTTTTTTTCTTTAATGGAGGGGTGTAGGGGTATCCACCATGGTAAAATGCTACCCTGACAAAAAACACTGATATTCAACACAGGTTGTGCAGTTGTATTTAGAGGTTTGCCTAATAGCAAGGTGTGTGCCCTATGCGCGTTTTCAACAGAAGTACCTGACATAAACAACTAGTCTTAGTCCTGCCCGTCTCGCAATGGTTGGAAATGATAGGCCCATCGCATCATGTTAATTGAAATAATGTGATGTTAAGAGTTGCAAATAAAGTCATACTTACATTTCATTTCAGTTGTTAATATTTATTTTGTGAGTTTAAACGTCAAAGTCTACTTACACTACTGCTGAGTGTAAATATAACTATTACACTGTAGTGTACATATGGTTTGATCCTTTGCTATTTTACACCAAGTAATATTATGTCAATGTATAACAGTTAGTACTGAAACTGAGAAACCCTAATCATTATTATCAGTTACCACTGGTAAACCAAGAATATCAGTTTTATGTACAGTGGACAATAAATTCTTCATGTATTCAGAAGTGGTGTAAATCTTCAATTTATTCAGAAGTGGTGTCCATGTTCAATTTATTCAGAAGTGATGTAAGTCTTCAATTTATTCAGAAGTGATGTAAGTCTTCAATTTATTCAGAAGGGGTGTAAATAGCTTCAAAGTATACAGCTGTGGTGTATTTAGCTTTAATTTGAGCAGCAGTGGTGTAAATACATATGTCTAAAAATGTATTTATTTATTAAACAAAGGAGACACAATGCAAGGACCAGCTGTTAAATGCTACAGTGCTAAACCTGAGTATACTTACAGTAGTATAACCAAGTTATAAAGCAAAAGCCTTATAGTATTCCTGACGGCTTGCTACATTACATAGTTTACATAATCATGATCTCGCTATTTAATTTAACATTTTAGGCCAAACAGGCTTACTCTTACTACTTGTAGCTATTAGGAGTAATATACAACACCTACAAAGCTCTGTGTTTACCTCACCTTTCTGCAAAACAGAAATTTAAAAAGGGAACTGGCTGTTTTACTCATGTAAACATGTTAGGGAAAAATACTTTATAGGCCCTCAAACATCCCCCACCCAAGAAAATAAATTGCAGAGAACATTTTTTTTTCATTAAATTAACACAATATGGCAGTTGTTGTCTTTATTGATTGCTGAACATCTTTTTTAAACACACATTACAAAAAAAAAAAAAAATCTGGCTCAGACTGCAACATTCGTAAGCAACTGCTAATCATACAATGTAAAAAAGGCATTTACAAACGCACAAGAAATGTCATTTTAGCTAAACAAAAAAAACTGTTTTCTAAATAATAATAATAAAAAAATCTTAACATAAATAAGTTAGTATAATTTCTCAGTGTTTTTACAAAGTTATGTACACAGGTACACTTCAATCCTTTATACATACAAATGCACAGGCAATGTAGCTTGAGGTTTTATAAAATGTGTAATGCCTTTTCAGAATCAATACAGTGCAGTGCCATGTCCACAAATACAATAACTGCGACAAATGGGAAAAACACAAAATGGGTCACATGGATCATTCCAGGCGAAATGGATTGGAAAGACTTCATTTGAACAGTTTACTGTATTTCAATTGCTTATGTGCTTTACAGTGAACATGAGTTACACTTGAGCAGGCTTTCACAATTAAGAGGCTGATATTTGTATTTTTGTTCATGTGGTCCAACCTTCAGTAATCAGTAGGTAAGGCAGGATGGGGGCATGCTACATGTTTCTTGGCTCTGTAAAATGTATATTCCGATTTGAGATTATAATTTAGATCTAATGCGTTTACTAATTATTTTTTGGCTTTTAAATTAAATCGAGTGTTGTACATACACATTGTGTGTGTGTGTATATATATATATATATATATATATATATATATATATATATATATATATATATATATATATATATATACACACACATACACATACATAAATACAGACAGACAGATAGATAGATAGATAGATAGATAGATAGATAGATAGATAGATAGATAGATAGATAGATAGATAGATAGAGAGTTTAAATAAAAAGCCCTCAAGCAGTATTTTACACATTGTGTTGCAGTGGATTCGCTAACTTGCCGTGTAACATTATAATACTTTGCAATGAGGTCTTACGAAAGAAACAATTGTTGGTGTCTATTTCTCAACACTGCCTGATTCACAGACCCCGTTGAGCATAAACTATGACTATGAACTATCTAATGCTACCTTCATTAAATCCAGGATTAGTGCCACTGGAGTCTGTGAAACTAGCAAATAGGAGTGTGCAAGACAAACAGAGAATTTTAAATGATCGAACCAAATATTGACAGTTCTGTTATCTTTTTCTTAATCAACAATTCAGACAAAACTGCAGGGATATTTTGTGCAATTTGACTCAATGCTCTGTGTAGTAACAATGCAGTCTATTTTTTTTTTTTTTTTTTTAATATAACAAGAAATTTAAAATACAAACATATATAATAAAACAATCATATAAATTAAATTAATGTTGTAACATGTGCAAGTACAGGTTTTGCCTGGAATAATTTTAAGCAAGACCAACATTGTATCATTGTTGCATAGAGCACTTTATATTTTAATTTTTCTTGTACATCTACATTATTATTTCCGGTTATATTTCTTCTTCAGAACAAGTTGTTTATCAAAAAAGGTCATTGCAACACCTTATAAAACAGCAATATAAAATACATTTTAAAAAACTACACTGCAACTTGTAAAGTCCACTCAAACTTTGTATCAGAAATATATATATATATATATATATATATATATGTATTTTATGTGCTACATATAAATCAGAAAAAAGGTAGTAAGAAAACAAATTAGCAAATAAGGAAAAACCTAATTGCACGCTGCTACATACACCGCTTTAGAGGCAGTTTTTATATTTATTTGTTGGAGTGCCAGAATTTAGTGTTGTTTTTTTCAGTGCTTGTACAGTATCTAACTGGGAGAGCAACGATAATTATCTTCCTTAACTGCATTCCCCGTTTGCTTCACCCAGCACTGTCCTATTCCATGAACAAGGAATTCAGATCTTCAGCTCTGGAAAGAAATAAGAAATTGAAACGATCAATAATCACAATGTATCTGTTTTGTAAAACTTGAACATTGTTATTTATGTTAAATATACAGTCGTACTTGCATTTGGGTGTGTACTAGATTTATTTACACCCTACAGACCCTGTACCTGTGGCAACGAAATATCAATTACACAACTTTAGTTTATTTTTTATATATATATTCCATATAAAACTTCCATATACAATAATACAAAATACAAATAAAATTATACCACTGTTTGCCATGTTAAACATAGAACTTTTAAGTTTCTCTTTCATGAAAATAATAAAAAATTCAGGTTAAACTCCAAGATGCGTGAGGTACTCAGTTACTTCAAATAAGCCCTGGGGAGAGAGAGCATCCACAACATTTCCCATAGTGAGCAATACAAGGCGCTAAAATAATTCCGCACCAGTGCTAACAAATGCCGCTTTAAAAAAAATATATACTATATAAAATATAAAAAGGGGTGATGTCATTCGATCAAAACCATTCGGTTGCTTCCGAGTGCAGTACGTGAAAGCAACTCGGCTGATGTGTTAGTACCGATACTGTTTAACTCGAGAGGAACATGTGTTTGTACTATCTATCTATCTATATACACACACACACACACACACACACACACACACACACTATATATATATATATATATATATATATATATATATATATATATATATATATATATTATAGTTGCACAAGTTCAATCGTGGGTAGTAAAAGTATCTAAAGAGGACCGAAGATTCATTTTTTTCCCGGCAGTTATACACGATGTGTCGTTAGCTTATTTGTTCTTGTGTTTTCAAACAAATACGTACACTAGAGAAAGTCTTTAAATAAAGCCAACCCCCACACACACTGGAAATGAAGGAACCTTACCTGTTTACGTATTTTGTCGTGGACTACGTTTCCCGGGCGTCTGCTCGACCGAGCTTACATTTGGGACCTTCGCTCCTGAGACTTCGTCTGTGGTGCCAGAATTGGCTCTTTTACTCTGCGAGGTCGATTCTAACAGAAAGCACAAAAAGAGTTTCAAACACGGTTTGCACGCCACCACAATATTTGCATACCGTAGTAACTATTCGCAAAGCTGTCAAAACAAGACGACGTGGTGCCTTTGTGTTACTACGAATACTACGCTGAGGTTAAAAGCTCCTAGCCAATGAACAACATACAAAACACGTTGTTTTTTTTTTTTTTTTTTGTATTATTATAGACGTGCGAAATGTGTTTAAAATTGCACGCTGTGCGGACTATCACATTTAGATTTTTAATGAATACATATCTTTAAAAGCTCTGTTTTTGTTTAAAATATTACACAACATACTGACACGTTTCTTAAAAAGGGAGATTATAAATATCCTTCAAATATACAGTTCAGTATAAAGCAATACTGCTCCAAAAAATGTCCAATAAAAATAAATACAAGGCTACATTTGATAGATTAAATATTTTCTTCAATTGGCTATGCGTTGCTATTTTATTTACAATGAAAGCTGATGCCTTTGCTTTAGAAAAGAACCGCGTTTTGTGACTTCACAGAGTTGTATATTTATTTTACTTCACAGTTGTATATTTATTTTACTTCACAGTTGTATAGTTGTATCTTACTGTTAGTAGCCGGTCTTTTCCTTTGCCCAGTGCAATACTCTTGACAGTCCACCTGACTTTGCAGCCTTTCGAGTTTCTGCTCGTCGGAAAGTCTCTCTCCGAGTCCGACTATGTTTCGCTGACATGGACTCACAGCACCATTATGATTCCCATTAAGATCCCATTTGTTTTTCACAGAAGAAGAAATCCTCTTAGATGAGGAATAGGTTCTGGTGTAAAAACCAGGCACTTCTTTATCATCCACAATTTCCCATTCGTACCTCCCCGGCTTCACTGGCTTGTGATTTACGAAATCGAAATTCCATCTCGCGCACGACGCCGCTTCGAGTTCATGCAATTGTCCCTTTAAATCGCCCTTTAACCCTTCGTGATCCACCGTGCCAAAAAGCGTCCTGCAAACCGAAGGTTTAGGATGATCGGACTGCCTTGCATTCATTCTTTCCAAAGTCGGACTACCATTTGAAATACGGACGTTTGACATTTTTCCAACTTAAAAACAAACAAACAAAAAAACAACCTCTTGGGGCTTTTTTTCTCTCTTCCCACAAAACGATCACAACACACGCAAAAATACTATCAGAAACGCAAAGGAATCTGCAATTACCGGAAGTAAAAATAATACAATAAATTAAAAGGCCAATGCGAGCAAATGCAAATTCGGAGGATCATGAAAAATAACGTGCAACTGCAAATGCCACTCCTGTCAAATTCGTCTTATAGTAAAAGACAAGGGGAAAAAAAGACAAGCCTTTTCTGTAGGCAACCCAATATGGCGATTGAAGGGAGGCTGACTACGAAGAAATTGATTGACACCTAAATCTATTTAAACAGAGAAAGATATCCATTGGTTAAAGCAATGGGAGCCGCCCAACTTAACTTAAGGTGATCTCAGAGTTGTCATGCACCAGCCAGTGGGTGATTTAACCCTAATGTGGCGCCTGTTCGTCAAGGGAAGTTTTAAAATTCGAATTCCATACAAACAGATTACATTCTCAGAACGCAATCGTTAAAATGGCGTTGGCGATTTATTTTTTTTCTATAGTTGTATCTTTTACGCCATTGACAAAAGCTGGAAGTCACAAAACCACCTTAAACCGAGGTGACGCTTTTAAAAGAGGGGGCATTGTACGTAGCGACCTTGCTATCTAAAATGTGTTGTTTATGTATAAGCAAGCCACTCCCTGACCATTGCTGCAAATAGTGAGCGAGGCAGCCGTCTGCAGTTAGCGTTGAAGTGTGAATATATAGAAACAGGAAAGAACCCATCATATTGTGAACAAGGGTATAGTTCACACAAAGTAGATCGACATGTTTATATTTTTATCGCAGTATTTTAGCTGTGGTTCATGAGTACAAACTCTTTACATTATTTGACATATATATATATATATATATATATATATATATATATATATATATATGAATTTAAATAAACTAAACATAACACCTATAGTATACACTATCTATATACTAATAGATGCGGGTAATATTACACATTATTTGTAGAACAAAGATAAACAACCGTGGGCCTTGCAAGGCACATACATTTAACAAAATGCAGCACTACGCTTCGCTTTTGTTGAATTGACACGATTGATAAAAAAGTTAAAATACGTAGCTTAAAAAACTTAAAAAAAAAAACAGATACTGAAATATGTATATTTAATTTTAAAAACTTCCTTTTGAGAAGCCCTCGTTCATGGTTGATGTCACGGCTATTTTTAGCTGGTTATGTTGGTTTAAGAAAATATAATAATAATAATAATAATAATAATAATTTGAAGTCCATTACATTGCGCAAATAAGGTATACAAACATACCTGAATATAAATTAAATGTACATTCCCTACACATAATTTTGTTAATTTAGCTTATATAAAAACAATTACAACAACAAATTTAAAAAATATCTTGTATATCTCAAAATGAAAGTTCGTTGCCTTGTTTTTTTTAGCAGTGGGACACGCATTAGTGTTTTTTTTTTCTCACAGATTAATCTGCAAAGATCGCCACACAATTCCAGTAAAAGAAATACGTGTTCTGTGAAAGTGAATGTGAACGCGATGTGCTTATTTCGTACTAGATCTGTCGGTGTAGCCCATAAAAAACGCTATCTCTTTGAAACAGCTGTTTGCGGGAAGTGTGTCACTGACAACAGCCTCCCTGTACAGTAGCTGCAAAAGTAACACACACCGCGCTCTAGTGGAATCTAAAAACAAGGACATTTGCTAAATTGTATTAGTATTAAAAAGTGGAAGTGTTGCAGTTCTTTTCAGACCGGCTAAACTCAAAGCTGCCACAGTTACTTTGCGAGGTTTCATCATTTAGGGCTCTTTTTTTCCTGTAGTTTCTGTAATTTGGGAGACTTAAATGTACATTCAAGCCAGCTTAATATGACTATTGTTAAAGTCGCCCAATGCTAATGACCACATTGAAATGCCCCCGCCAGAATATAGTGGGAGTGAATGGGGACAAGCTCATGACAACAGCATTCAGTCCGTATGCATCACTCCGTTCTTGTGTTTCCTATTTGAATTTTACTTATAACAAACAGAAATAAGTAATTGAGTACCATATTTGTAATAAGAAACCCTTCGAATTAATTGAGACCACAAGGGTCCATTACATTTCTAAAAAATGTAAAAAAAAAAAAAGCTCATCAAAGAAATGTCATTTAATTTCAGCAGTCTTCTGGGTCAAAGCACGTCACTGGCTGGTAGCATGTCAGTCAATAAGGAAATAAACCAGTGAATTCATCTATAGCAGAAATTCAGAGTAAATCTCAGATGGGCCCTTAAAAAACACCCCAATTAAGCTACTGAATATACCCACCACCAGCTCCAACCCACCCATCTACTATCCCTTAGACATGTTTACCATGGTCATTTTGCAGGTTTACCATGCTTTTCCTGTGGTTGTACCATAGTTCACCATAGTTCACCATGGTTTACCATATCTCTCTGGGCATTGCAATCCTTGCCTATGCTGTCACTGTGCTTTATTAAACTTTGCCATTCTGTCACTATGCGGGATACTACACAGCATGTAACAAAGCACCTCAGCAAATAATGTTTGTATCATTCTGAGTGATGCAATTACTTGTGGGGGTTAGGGGTTGTTAAGGGTTCATGTTTGGTAAGGGTTAGGGGTTGTTAAGGGTTTGTGTTTGGTAAGGGTTAGGGGTTGTTAAGGGTTTGTGTTTGGTAAGGGTTAGGGGTTGTTAAGCATTAGGGGTTGTTAAGGGTTCTTGTTTGGTAAGGGTTAGGGGTTGTTAAGGGTATGTGTTGGGTAAGGGTTAGGGGTTGTTAAGGGTTCGTGTTTGGTAAGGGTTAGGGGTTGTTAAGGGTTCGTGTTTGGTAAGGGTTAGGGGCTGTTAAGGGTTTGTGTTTGGTAAGGGTTAGGGGTTGTTAAGCATTAGGGGTTGTTAAGGGTTAGTGGTTGTTAAGGGTTCGTGTTTGGTAAGGGTTAGGGGTTGTTAAGGGTTCGTGTTTGGTAAGGGTTAGGGGTTGTTAAGGGTTTGTGTTTTGTAAGGTTTAGGGGTTGTTAAGGGTTCGTGTTTGGTAAGGGTTAGGGGTTGTTAAGGGTTTGTGTTTTGTAAGGTTTAGGGGTTGTTAAGGGTTCGTGTTTGGTAAGGGTTAGGGGTTGTTAAGCATTAGGGGTTGTTAAGGGTTAGTGGTTGTTAAGGGTTCGTGTTTGGTAAGGGTTAGGGGTTGTTAAGGGTTCGTGTTTGGTAAGGGTTAGGGGTTGTTAAGGGTTTGTGTTTTGTAAGGTTTAGGGGTTGTTAAGGGTTCGTGTTTGGTAAGGGTTAGGGGTTGTTAAGGGTTTGTGTTTTGTAAGGTTTAGGGGTTGTTAAGGGTTCGTGTTTGGTAAGGGTTAGGGGTTGGTAAGGGTTTGTGTTTGGTAAGGGTTAGGGGTTGTTAACGGTTTGTGTTTGGTAATATCTTGTACAGCAGACTGGAAAGAAACATGCATTTTCATACTAGGTTAAATAAATCTCAGTTTTCTGAATCTCAAACCCTTATGAATCAAAATATATCACAAAATGCTGCAAAATATAGTGCAATGAATTAATTCAGATGAAAGCAGAAATGCAATGCAGTCGTGTGTAGTTTACCTCTGGTGTGGTGCTGCACACGCCAAGCCAAGCAACACACCATAAATTTGGTAGACAGCGACAACTGCACACCCTCAATGTGTTATAGTGCTTATCACATGATAGTTTTTTTTTTTTTTAATAATAAATGCATATTTTCTATTTGAATAATTTTAAAATCATGGATTTTGTAATTGTAATCAATGTATCCAAAAACTAGATATATTGGATTGACAAACCTTAAAAAATTAACAATAATTAATGTGGAATTAGTTTCCATATAGAATTATAATATTCATTCTTAAAGTTGAAGTTTCTTGGTGAAGAAGAAGAAGAAGAAGAAGAAGAAGAAGAAGAAGAAGATGGTGAAGATGATTATTTATAAAAAAAATGCTAGATTATTCCAGAATACATGTACATACCTTCATGATAAATAATTAAAATATTTGCTCACTGGCTTTCACATTGCAAAAAACAAATAAAATGAATAAATAAATAATACTCCTAGCCTACGGGGCCCTCTTCTGGACAGCAATGGAATTAGCACACAATGGGGCTCAATATAAATTTTTAGTACTTTTTTCAGAAAGTAAAAAAATAAGCCATTAAAGAAACCCTGTTGAATAAGGTCTGGGGGTAATGTGATTCTCTGCTGTTGATATCTAACGTTTTTATTTTCTGAGAATGTTTTTTTAGGAAAATGATTAAATTGCTGTTCATGGGGGGGAATATTATTATTATTTGTTTATTTAGCAGATGCCTTTATCCAAGGCGACTTACAGAGACTTGAGCGTGTGAACTGTGCATCAGCTGCAGAGTCACTTACAACAACGTCTCACCAAAAGATGGAGCACAAGGAGGTTAAGTGACTTGCTCAGGGTCACACAGTGAGTCAGTGAGCGAGCCGGGATTTGAACCAGGGACTAAACCAGATTTAATTAAGTGCCCAGTCTGGGCTGGTCCGGCTTTTACCTGTTCCACTGCCTAGACATGGCATTAAACATGAGGTATGTCTTCAAACCTATACCACACAATTACTCATTATCTATAGCCTTCAAATTTATAAAAATAAAATTCATTATACACCTTTTCTTATTTTTCGTAATCACTTAAAATGCCAGACCCAGACAAAACTGCCTGGATGGGGCATTAAAACATTGAGAAAAGTCTCATCTGTTTTCTGTTACCGAGCATGCAGTGCAAATTTTGCCTCCTTTGTATTGTTCTCACCCTCTGTGAAGCAGAGCTGTATGTATTTTTATTTCTTAAATGATTAGATTATAAATTATATTTTGATTTCCTCTAGTTTCAGTTTGTGGTGCGGAAAGAACAGCGAGCAGCTCCGTCCTCCGCTGTGGAGGCAGAACACAGATGTTTTTCTTTTTCCTACAGTGATATATTGAGAGATTCTTTGGCAGTAATTTGGTTGTGTGGCACTGGTGCTCCCCCACTTTGGGAAATCCTGGCGCACTAGTCCACTTTTGAAAATCGTGCCCTCTATCAGTTTTCATATTATTTTAATAACTCATAATACTACTGGCTAAGACAAAAGTGTCTGGACATGGCGCTAAAACAAATACAAACCCATAGAAAGCTGTAGCTACTCAATCTCCTTCCATATACAAAAATAATCACACATTTTTAATAAATCAAAATTCTTCTGAACAATGTCAGAACTGCACAATAGGATGCGAAATTAAAGGGCAACACCACCACTAGTATATATCACGAGTAGTCTGTATTTTACTGATAGGAAACATGTATAAATATATATTTGTTCATATTTCAAATAACTCCAGAAAACATGATATGTTAAAATTAGGAGTAGAGAGGTTACACAACTACAGTTCCCTTTTTTGGAAAAGACACCTGGCCAATAATGTCCACGAAAACACAACAAACATCATAATCTGTGAAATACTGCAATATTAAATGTAATAGTGAATTAAATATCTTAAGTGAAATAAGTGTGATATAGGCTAATCGTAACAAATGAAATAAAGTCATTAAAAACAGGAGTAGAATTTCCCCAATTTCCTGCTAACCCGAAACAAATCACATCAAAAGGATATCAAGCGGTTACAGGCATTCAGGACAAATGTTTTCTTTGTGAGTTTTGTTGGGTTTTGAATACATTCAAGGTGGTACCAGTCTTGACATTTTCCTTGGCAGAGGACCATTTTACACTTTTGTTTTTTTTCACACTGCTTACACAATAAGCACACAGGCCATGTTGAAACAAAGTACTCAAATTGCATTGGCAAGGATATTGTTGATTTCTGATTTGTGGGAGGCTCTCTGAACATCCTGATTTTGAACAGCCTTTGATGCTGTATGGGTCATTCTTTTTTTGGGAAATGTGCATCAGTATGGACTTTTGTTTTATTCTGTAGTTCTGCAGCTATCCACATTCTAACAGCAGTCTTGTCATGTAAAAATGCCACAACAGATCCACTACACAGTATGTTCACATAGAGACAGATGCAAACACCACAGTTCAGAGATTGCCTTTGAGCTGCAATATCCAGTCCATTAATAAAGTTAATACTTCTTCTTCCACCTATTACTTAAATTACATATGATGGGTGCAGAGACAGTAAAGCTTCCTTATCTTTCATTACGCGTGTTACCAATTTCATATCTTCTGGCTCTGTCTATTTTAGATTTTTTTGATACTGTTTTAATGCCCTGTCCGGACAATTTTGTCTTGGTCTGGCAGCATTTTAAGTGCTTAAAAAATATGAAAAGTCATATAGTGATAATTCTTTCTAAATAATCATTTTGAGTAGGATTTAAGACAATCTGACACCTTTTAATGTCCTGTCCAGGCAGTTTCTGTGTGTTAAAAGTTGCTGAGTTTATGGCCACGTTTCCTTAAACAGGATTATAAATAAACAACCAACATGTATTAGAGTGAAGTTCACATTCACAAAATATTGAAAATAAATCTTTATTTCAGATTTGTTTGATGATTCTGGGATTGTTTTGACATATGGGGCAGGATTTTCAGAAACAGCGTTATTGTATCGAACTCGCAGTATAGTAACGACAGCTTTCGTAGCAAGTGATTTTCAAATGAAATGTGTTAATAAAATGAATCCATTAATGCTTTGAAATTGAGTCGATGAGGTCATTAATGAACGCATTTCTTGTTAAAAAGCTTAATTCTCGCCGGTCACCGACATCACTTCCTGTCTCAATGACTAGCTAAGAGGAACTCATTAATCAAAATGCATGTTAACGAGCTCAAGAAAAATTAATGGAAGCATAATTCGCTGTTATGGAAACAACTAGCGTACAGGGAGGCGGCTCTCCCACCAGCGAGCAGCAGCCAAATGGAAATAAAAAATAACGGGAATGTCTATGTTGTGTATAATTTGTAAACTTCATTTAAAATTGTGCATTTTATCATGCAGAATGTACAATTATTTAGAACACTTCACATATAAAATGCTGATTTACAATTATCTGGCTTGTGGGTATAAATCGAACGACATAGATTTAAAATATATATATTGTGAGGAAAGGATAGCGTCGCCTTTAAGAAATGGCGGCGCTAAGGAAGAAACTACACAACCCAGAAATCCGAGTGTCAATTAATGGGGTGGGGTTTCTGGGTTTAAAAAGGAACAGGGCAGAGCCATAGGGGGAGTGTGGGGAAAACGGCCCGGTTGTCCTGAAAGGAAATAGCGTGCAAGCTCCAGTGTGTTGGGAAAACAACTAAAAAGAAAGAGAGCACAAGGTAAAACTATTGTTTGTGTTAAAATATAGTTGGCGTTTAGTTTTGTTTAAAGTGCGGTTTTTCCTCTTGTTGAGGTAGCCTTTTGTTTGTTAAAATTTATTTTTATTTTTATTTTCTGTTGTCGGGGTGAGACTTGAAGATAGTATACTCCGTAGGAATTTAAAAGAGACCCGCGGTATCCTGTGCTATGCGGTTGTGCGCCGCCACAACCATAGCGTGTTGTGCTATATGCTTTATAACCTGTAATGGAAGTTTTCAATTCCTCCTTGAACCTAAGTTTGGTAAGGAGTTTCCCTTCCTGGTTCTCTATCCCAGCCCGCGTGTTGACTCAATGAGGAGACGTTGTAGTTCAATCAAATAGTTTTATTTTAAGTTTGCAAACTGGCGCGCTCAACAAAGTAACACAGACTCTGTTAGCAATAGGCAGAGACGCACACTAAGCTAATTTTAAATGCAGCTTATATAGTTTTCTGAAACATCATACAAGAAGGAAATTAAACAGTGTAACCATATAAGGATTGGTTTTAAGGCTTAAAGGAAGTAAAGGCCATTTAGGGCCGCAGTCACAAGAAAATTGATTCCATTTCTTAGAATCAGAAAAAAACAGTCATAAGACAAATGCACGCTAGGCATGACAGCTAAAATTAGTTTACTGGTTGCTCCTTGTTACCCACAAAGGTTGTTTACTTTAGATTCTCATTGGTTCGTCTGAATAGAGAGGTTAATAATAAGTCTCTGATTGGTTGTTGCTACTCCTGCCGGTGGGGGCAGTTCAGGCAGACTTTCTAGAAGCTTCTCAACAGTTACATGTGGCGCTGTGCCAAAAGGAAACTTATGTCTGTCATACCTCTAAAAGTATATAAAATATAAAAGAGAAATAAACATACACAAACTACCCTTTCTATCTTATTTCAGTTCCCAGTATCCTAGAGATACCGGGCAGGGCTACTTCTTACCCTCATTGTTCCATCTATAAGCTCTTTGTACTGTCAATGCTGTGTCTAGCTTTATTGAGTTATTTAATGCCATTTAGGCAATACCTTATAAGAAAATAATCCACTACAAACCCAGAGAGGTATTGGTTGTTTACGTGTTGCTGAGACAGTAAATAATAACCAGAAAGAACGGGCTTGCGAGACTGGAAGTGCAAGACATTGTTTATTCATAACACAGACACAAGACACGTTGCATATAATGAATACAAAAAAAAATGGACACTGGCTTTTAGAAGAGACACCATTTGCTTTTGTGGATGACCGGGAGTTGGCTGCAGGGGTTCTTTCTCCACAGCCCGGATATAACTTGTTTTATCCTTGTTCATTTCTCTGGACGTCTGGGACAAACCTGGCGAGACGGTATAACCAGACACACTCTGACAATGACAGCTCATGAACTGGGAGACCAAGAGTCACAACAGACAGATCACTTTGCAGCATCTTTGTGATGTCAGCTGTTAATCAGCACAATAAAAAGTCAATGCACATGCTCTAAAACACCTAAAACATCATTTTTCGATCACATCTAGTGAATGTTATCCAAATATAAGTGATACGTTTCTTTTGATGCTCAGATATAAGTGATAAGTTTCTTCTGATGCTATTGTTTTGGAACCAGATTCAGCACCCTGCGGCTTTAAGCAAGTAATAAATTCAGCTCACAGAAGCATAGATGTGACAGATATCAAGAGGATCGGCTGTACTCAGAAGGAATCAACCTTTGTAAATTGACTGGCAACCAGCGAGCTCACTTCAGAAGACATACTTTATTAAAAAATAACAATTGCATAAGCAAATAGTCGAGACTTTTTACAGAGCACACAGAAATGGATGTTAACCGACTAAGGAATGACAGATAAGAAACTCTCTTTCATTTTTTCTTTATACCGCAATACAATGCAATTAATTATAAACCAATTGTGTATTAGGTTGAGGACTTGTATCGTAATTTTAAAAACTTAGTAGATGTGCAATGAAGTGTTACATACATGGTATACATGTATAATAACTACAAACAAATTACACTTCAAACGTATTTATTTATAGCCTGCACTCGTACATACTAAAATACATAAAAAGTAGATTTCAACATAAGAAAATAAATTACAACCAATATAGATAGATGGCTTACCCCCCGCCCCATCCAAAAAATGTTTTTAATCTGTGCCATCCAATTTTTACCCACACAACAGATAATCATAAATCAGCATTGTATATGTGAAGTTTTATCATACTTATCAGTACATAACCTTCATACCAATGTATGCACCGTTGTAATTGTCCTGATATTTTGTTGGCTGTACATGTGGTAAATTTAGAGAAACTTCAGTCGGAGATAAAAATTGATATTGTTTCTTGTAGTACTTGTAGCTGTCATTATCATAACACCACTTGTACAATTCCCTAAGCATATTTTGTAGATACTTTGTTTTATTTTATGTTAAATCCAGTGCTCTCTTTATAACGTTAGTCAGGAGCCACAGTTACGAGACCGTGCTATTTGTGTTCCGCCTTATAACGAGAATGAAAGTGTGAATGGAATGACATCAAGGGGCAAATGGGAACTGCCTTATAACTGGTTCTGCGGTATAAAGCATCACCTTATAAAGGGGGTGCACTGCATACTGGAATTACACATGTGGTTTAGTGTTTACAATGCAAATACTAAGTAACCACAAATGTGGTGGGGGGAGTCTGACAACATTACAAATATGTTCCATGTCAACGATCTCAATCACATGTTTTTGCTGAGTTTATAAGCATTTGGGCAATACAGTATATGTTTCCTTCATTGTAAATAAAAAACGTGATTTGGTATAATTTAATGATAACGCTATTAATAATAAATGAATCATGATTATAGCAGCAGTTAAATATTATACTTAACTGTGGGGCTGTTGGGTCTTGTTTTAATAAAATATCATGGGGCTCCCGAGTGGTGCATCCAGTAAAGGCGCTCCACGTGAGTGCAGGATGTGGTCTATAGCCTGCAAGTCGCAAGTTCGAATCCAGGCTATTCCTTTGCCGATCGTGGACGGGAGCTGCCAAGGGGCGGCGCACAATTGGCCGAGCGTCGCCCGAGGGGAGGGAGGGTTAGGTCGGTCAGGGTGTCCTCGGCTCACCACGCACCAGCGACCCCTGTAGTCTGGCTGGGCGCCTGCGGGCTTGCCTGTAGCTGCCCGAGAGCTGCGTTGTCCTCCGACGCTGTAGCTCGGGTGGCTGCATGGTGAGTCTGCAGTGTGAAAAAAAGCGGTCGGCTTGACGGCACACGCTTCGGAGGACAGCGTGTGTTCATCTTCGCCCTCCCGAGTCAGCGCAGGGGTGGTAGCGGTGAGCTGAGCTTCAAATAATAATTGGCCATTCCAAATTGGGAGAAAATAATAAAAATAATTGGCAACGACTAAATTTAAAAAATATATATATATATCATTACGGACGTTATATACAAACCAATGGAATACCATGTGTGTGTGTTTTAAGACAGAGAGAGAATACACGCATGTCTCAAGTCAAATGTGGTTTTCACGATCACGTTACCTTAAGTTCAAGCTAAAATTGTAGATATGTATTACTGCCATAGCCTTATCTTTTCGCCTATTGATTGCCTCATTGCCACTGTACTTTATGCATCCCTTCCTGCGATGTCATCGGGCAGTGTGTTCCGGGCTTAAGGTTACAAATTGTTAAAACAAGTGAACAAATCTCATTCATAACCACAAGAATATAAAAGTCTAAAATATTTCATGTAGGTAGTCTATGTATCATCGGCGTCACAGCCGCGGTCTGTTAATTATGTTTAAAGGCGAGTTATATAGTCTTTAGTTAATTAAAACCCTCCTTTTCCAAGTGCAAATTAACTCCCGATAAATTATGACAATTAACAAGGATTTACTCTTAAATTCCCACACAAACAAAATAAATAGTTGCAAGAAGCACTGCTCGTTAAGATAGTAACATTATTTTGTACATCAACATAATTTCAGAAATCACATTAGCATGATTATTTGATAATGAGATAGGCATAATGACCTCTTGAAAATGCCAAACTCAATGCTACATAATGACTTGTTGATTAACACTGAAGTCATTTACGGACTTTTGAAAATCCTGCCCCAAGAGTCTAGAACAGTTTAATTAATGTCAAACTTTTTTTTTTTTTTTTTAAATGCACAAACACATACAGTACTTTAAATAACCTAATAACTAAAAGTGTAATATGTTTAAATATATCCTCAGAAATATAGTTTCTATACATTTTATGGTGCGATACCATTAAACGCTGAAGAACCCTGCCCTTGACATTATCTACACCTTGATCCATCTGCCTCATAAATCCTCTCATTTCAGAGCACATCCCTTATGATTTTGGTCAAGCAGGTGGAAATGAAAGAATATCTTACATTCAGATGTGCCTGAAGCATTGCAGACAGATCCTCAATAGTAGAAGCTGGGGAGGAACCGTCTCTGCCACAATAGCTACGTTCACTTGGGGTGCTTGTGTCTGGTTAGAACTGTGAATTTGTTTGACATTAACACAAGCTAAAGGCAACACTGGTAACTCAGGGCTGAGATCTTCTCCTCAAACCCACCCTGCAGTGTTTCAGACTAATGCATATCTTTTCAAACATCTGTAGTTCAACTGCAGTGGTGGCCAATACATGGATCGCGATCCACAGGTTGTTCACAAAAGATTTTTAATCTCAGGACAAATCAGAACAAGCACCAACATATAAGCATACAACAGTTTATGTTACGGCTGATGGGGAGAGTTTTGTCAGGATGCAGGGGAACTGATGGCAGGCAAGATTGCATTTTTAACAGGGAGCATGAAAATATTAAAACACAGTGCTTCAAAATGGCACACAATGTGCGGAGAGGCATACATCCAGAAATGTCAGCCAGACCACCCCACTACTATAAATAGGCAAGTAGCACATTCTGAGAAAGATGCTACCAGACAGTTAAAAATCATTTAAGTTGGAAAAAAATATGTCCATTATAATTTTTTGATGCAAAAGTATTAAACTGCTTAAGAGTTATGCAAGCAAGGAAAGGAAAACAAAAGAAGGTATGTAGATATTCAACAATAAATTTGAGCAAAATTGTATATATATATATATATATATATATATATATATATATATATATATATATATATATATATATATTTATATTTGTGTGCCCCTAAATTTATCACTGTGCGCCTACATTTAAAAAAAATAAGTTAGCGTAGAGCCCTGCCTACACCAGGTTTCAAGATTCGGATGAAAAATGCTGGTAAGCTTCTGTTTTATAACTACCTATGCTTAATTATATATGTACGAAAAGCCTAATTTGTTTGGCTTGGCATTGAGTGTTTACAAATACAGTTATATATTATGCTGTTCACATGCAGACTCCATACATCATATTGTGCTGTTTTTAAGGACCATTTGGGTAACCGGCCAATCAGCAGCTTTTCAACCCCCCCACCCCCCCAATCCTGTATTCCGGGGTTCTTCATAGTAGCAGCAGTCTGTCACTACGAAAACAAGCTCTGCTGCTTTATTACCCCCTTTCCTTTGCTGCAGCCATTTCCATTAATCTGTTATTATCTTTAGCATAGATTACATCTTCTCTTTCTGTCCAGCCTCTTGTTTCCGTTTCTGCTGCTCTGTTTTCATGTTTATTCTGTAGTTTGGTATGAGACAGAACCCATCTTATGTACACGATGCTAACAAAATAATTATAGTCAATCTTACCCAATACAGTATTGCCACACCCACAGCAGTCTGCCCTATACTTTCTTGAGCCAGCTGTTTTTGCCCATCCCCATGACCTATCCACTTCCATTTGCTACAGTACATAGATGCAAGTCTCAAATGTGCAGTTTTAAAAGAAACACATGTTATAGTGAACATGTGTTTTCATTTAAAACATTTACAATAGTCATACACCACATTAAAGAAATCTGATTTTGAAATTTACCTATTTTCCAGAACATTCCAGATAGATTCAGTGCTGAGTAAACTTGGAGTAACTTCTAGAACTTTCTAGAACTTTCCAGTAATATAAATAGTAGTATAAATACAGGGGCCTTAAGCCCACCAGTTCAGTTTAGTTCCAGCTGCCTAAGTGGATACATATGTGCATTTTTCTGAGATGGCATCAAGAGGCTGCAAGCATCCGGCAGACGCATTTTGCTATGTCTGCGGCCAATTTATCAAGACAAGAGCGAAAAGTACTCCGTGGAAGCATCTGCTAAGATGTGTGAGGCCTACAAGGCATATTTTGACATGCCTGTCGGGGATCAAGATAAACCCTGGGCACCTCATTTCACCTGCGAGCACTGCAAAAAAACTCTGGAAGGTAAGATGAACAATTGTTGTTCGGAATTTTATGTTATAAAATTTGTTAAAATTTTTAAAATTGTAAAAGTTTTTAATTTTAAAATGTTTTACAATTTTCAATGTTATAGAAAAAATATATCATATATGAAAAATGTTGCGAGAATCTCTTACACATTAGTAATGGGTGAAATAAATGTATTTTTGTAGGATGGTACAGAGGGGAAAAGAGAGCCATGAAGTTCGCTATCCCAAGAATTTGGCAGGAACCCACTGACCACTCAAGCAACTGCTACTTCTGCATGGTGGACCCTTCCAAACGTTGGACTGGCAAGAATGCACCTGCTATCACGTATCCAGACCTTCCTTCATCCATCGCCCCGGAGCCACTCTGCCATGAGCTCCCCGTACCCACTCCTCCGGAGAGAGAGCAGCCGTCTTTAGAAGAGAGCAGCAAGTCAGAGAGCGAGGAAGACGTTGTAGATCCAGATGACAATTTCAGAGATGGAGCTGAGGAGAGAAACCCATACTACCCCAACCAAAAAGACCTCAATGACTTGATTAGAGATCTTGGTCTCACCAAGTCCAATGCCGAGCTTTTGACGACTAGGTTCAAGCAGTGGAACTTGTTGGATGAAAGTGTGCAAGTCGCAGATCAGAGGAAGCGTCACCAACCTTTTTCCAGCTTCTTCACCTGTCAAGATGGGCTCTGCTTCTGCCACAATGTGACCAGTCTGTTCGAGGCAATCGGAATCGCCTGTAACCAGAATGAGTGGCGCCTCTTCATTGACAGCTCATCCAGGAGCCTCAAAGCCGTGCTGTTCCATAATGGTAACAAGTACCCGTCTCTTCCCCTGGCTCACTCGGTGCACCTCAAAGAGGATTACAACAGCATCAAGACCTTGCTGGACGCCTTGAAGTATGATGAGTATGGCTGGGAGGTCATAGGAGACTTCAAAATGGTGGCATTCCTGATGGGTCTCCAAGGCGGTTTTACCAAGTTTCCCTGCTATCTTTGCCTTTGGGACAGCATGGACACCAAGGCACACTACCACAGGCGGGACTGGCCACAGCGGACCGAGTTCTCTGTGGGAAGGAACAACGTCAAGTGGGAGCCACTGGTGGACCCCCGGAAGGTGCTGATGCCACCACTGCACATCAAATTGGGCCTTATGAAACAATTTGTCAGAGCTCTAGATAAGGAGTCGGCAGCCTTCAAGTACCTTCAAGACTTCTTCCCTGAGCTGTCTGAGGCAAAGGTCAAAGCCGGTGTCTTCGTCGGACCACAGATAAAGATGATCCTGGAGTGCAATGAATTCCCCAAGAAGCTCACTAGTAAGGAGAAAGCGGCTTGGAACAGCTTTGTCGCAGTGGTTCGGGGCTTCCTGGGCAATCACAAGGCCGAAAACTATGTGGAGCTGGTTGAGACTCTGGTGAAGAACTACGGCACAATGGGCTGTAGGATGTCCCTCAAAGTCCATATCCTTGATGCTCATCTTGATAAATTCAAGGAGAACATGGGAGCGTACTCGGAGGAGCAAGGCGAGCGCTTCCACCAGGATATACTGGACTTTGAACATCGCTACCAAGGACAGTATAACGAGAACATGATGGGAGACTACATTTGGGGACTGATTCGTGAAAGTGATTTACAGTATAATCGTAAATCTCGAAAAACTACTCACTTCTAAATCTTTTGTAGTCATTTTTGTATTACTTTAGTATAAATACATGTTAATTTGGATTCATATGTTGGTTTTTTCTGACTTTATGTGAACGAAAAGACACAAATTTGCCCGTTTTCTCATTGGAAATAGGTAAATTTCAAAATATCACTGTCCTGGTCACAAAAGCAAAGTTTGTTTGGGAATAATAGCCATTTTCTATACTTTTGAGGCATAAGCAATTAGGAAATAACACTTACTACCCAGGAACAAAAATTGTGTTACATAGTGTAATCAAGGAGACACAGGAGACAAGAAGACTGCCCCTTTTTATCAATATAGATTTAATTGATTAATTAATTGACCAATTAAGTACACCAATTTGAAGTTAGTATAACTCCAAATAAATAACACAGGTTATTTTACCAAATCAAGAGGGGCAAGTGTATGAAGTAAAGGTGACACAAAGATAAAGTAACAAGGACTTTATTTTCACACTATATGAACAAGAAAAAAACAAAGAAAACACAAACTCATGAATAGTACTTACTTAAATCAGACACCTCAAGGAAGTAATATTTAGCAACTAATAGCCATAAAAGTGATCCAAATACAGCAAGGATGATGTAAATTCAAATGGGTCTCATCCAAGCATTTCAAACCTTCTGATTAGTAATAGTTAGAAGCAAATAGTGATTTCCACTGAAGCAATCCAACCAGAAATAAAGCGCTATACTTTAAATTGTGCGTTTCAATCCTATCATAACTTTATAATACAAATGAAATATAACCATTTCAATAGAAAATATGTTAACTACAGCTTGTGACGCATTTTCAGCCTTTCCTTGAGCAGTATATCGTATAAAAATCATTAAAATTAATCAACATTGAATGTTTTGGTGCTCTCTTCCGTAGCGCTTCTGTGACGTCCTGTCGTTGACTCGCTCTATAGTCACACATAGTATTCTATTGAGTGTATGTCCCGTTCCTATAATATGTAGCTGTTGTTTTGTTATGGCCGCCCTTTGTTGGTTTAAAGGCTTAGGCAAACAAACGCTTTTCATTCCGACATAATTCACCCTGCCGGCGTTCACTGGTGTGGGTGGCTGTCAACGATATGTGCTCCGTCTTTCGGGTGAGACGTAGTTGTAAGTGACTCTGCAGCTGATGCATAGTTCACACACCCTAGTCTCTGTAAGTCGCCTTGGATAAAGGCGTCTGCTAAATAAACAAATAATAATAATAATTTGTTATGTATACAGAGCATTTAGAGAGCATTGTTATTTTGAGTACAGTCCCCCTTTAAAGGGACAGTAAAAATTGCAAAACTTTAAAGAAACAAACTTAAACCACACTTTAAGGTCAGTAAAATAAATTGAATATAAAAATCAAAATAAAAATGACACACCAAAAAAAAGCATTACATTTGACACCCATTACATACAGACGTGCTCAAATTTGTTGGTACCCCTCCACAAAAAACAAAGAATGCACAATTTTCTCTGAAATAACTTTACTGACAAAAGTAATTGGCATCCACCATTGTTTATTCCATATTTAATAGAAATCAGACTTTGCTTTTGATTTTTTATTCAACATAATATTGTAAATAAGAAAACAAATGAAAATGGCATGGACAAAAATGATGGGACCGCTAACCTAATATTTTGTTGCACAACCTTTAGAGGCAATCACTGCAATCAAATGTTTTCTGTAGCTCTCAATGAGACTTCTGCACCTGTTAACAGGTAGTTTGGCCCACTCTTCCTGAGCAAACTGCTCCAGCTGTCTCAGGTTTGATGGGTGCCTTCTCCAGACTGCAAGTTTCAGCTCTTTCCATAGATGTTTGATAGGATTCAGATCAGGACTCATAGAATGCCACTTCAGAATAGTCCAATGTTTTGTTCTTATCCATTCTTGGGTGCTTTTAGCTGTGTGTTTTGGGTCATTATCCTGTTGGAGGACCCATGACCTGCGACTGAGACAGAGCTTTCTGACACTGGGCAGTACGTTTCGCTCCAGAATGCCTTGATAGTCTTGAGATTTCATTGTGCCCTGCACAGATTCAAGGTAACCTGTGCCAGGCGCAGCAAAGCAGCCCCAAAACATATCCGAGCCTCCTCCATGTTTCACTGTAGGTATGGTGTTCTTTTCTTTGAAAGCTTCATTTTTTCGTCTGTGAACATAGAGCTGATGTGACTTGCCAAAAAGTTCCAGTTCCAAGTTCCAAAGGACATTCTCCCAGAAGTATTGTGGCTTGTCAATATGCATTTTAGCAAATTCCAGTCTGGCTTTTTCTTTCAAAAGTGGAGTCCTCCTGGGTCTTCTTCCATGGAGCCCACTTTCGCTCAAAAAGCGATGGATGGTGCGATCGCAAACTGTTGTACCTTCACCTTGGAGTTCAGCTTGTATCTCTTTGGCAGTTATCCTTGGTTCTTTTTCTACCATTCGCACTATCCTTCTGTTCAATCTGGGGTCGATTTTCCTCTTGCGGCCGCGCCCAGGGAGGTTGGCTACAGTTCCATGGACCTTAAACTTCTTAATAATATTTGCAACTGTTGTCACAGGAACATCAAGCTGCTTGGAGATGGTCTTGTAGCCTTTACCATTACCATGCTTGTCTATTATTTTCTTTCTGATCTCCTCAGACAACTCTCTCCTTTGCTTTCTCTGGTCCATGTTCAGTGTGGTGCACACAATGATACCAAACAGCACAGTGACTACTTTTCTCCATTTAAATAGGCTGAATGACTGATTACAAGATTGGAGACATGTGTGATACTAATTAAAGAAACTAATTAGTTTGAAATACCACTATAATCCAATTATTTATTATCTTTTCTAAGGGGTACCAACAAATGTTTCCAGGCCATTTTAGAATATATTTGTAGAATAAGCAATAATTCATCTCTTTTCACAGCTTCTTTGCTTTATTCTATGACATACCAAAGGCATGTAAGTATACATGATAAAATAGCTTTTAATTTCATCACTTTTCAGGAGGAATGAAGCATTATTTCAATGAGCTGTAAGGGTACCAACAAATTTGAGCACGTCTGTATATGATCACCTGTCGTAAACCAGGTGATTCCCCTATTGACAGGCATTTCAGCCAGTAGCATGCTTTGACCCAGAAGACACCACTAAGGTAAAATGACATTGGAAGTGAGAACCTATGTATCAAATGAAAGTGCATGGCATGTAAGATTTATGGAATTAACCCTGCATCATAATTAGTAGGTTTGTTTGGTGACAGGACCTTATCCCCCAGCTCCATAAAACCTACTGTGATGAATTCCCAACAGCCCCTTACTTAATATAAGTACCAAAGCGGTTATACATTGCAGGTCCTGAAACCTTGTGAAGGTGAAGATTAGTGTGCAAGAGGTGAGGCTCAGTACTTTTATGTCGAGCAATCCAGAGCAGGTGGGCAGGCTACTGATCCTACTGAGTCCTGCTTTTTATCCACTCTGAATGTGCTCTGTGTCTGGCCAGTAAGGTTCGCTGTTGTGCGATGAGGAGAAGGAATCCCTGCCGGTTTCCCATCCCCCACCCCGGGAGCGTCAGAACCAATGTGACGCCCACTTCAGAGTCCCCAGCAAACTTCAGCCTCTTTGCACAGCAGGACGCTGACTAAAGATGAAAATTAGCTCAGCGAAGCTATGACTCAGTTCAGTTACCAGATAGAATCCACACACAATTATTTAGACAAGGCCTGTGCTCAATAATACACAAATAACAGCCTGAGCTGTGGCCAAAGGTTTTGCATCACCATAGAATCAACTAGTTTTGCTTCATAGTTTATTTGATTACATGATGTTAAATAAAAGATCAAATTATGTTCCTGAACATTTCATCGTGAAGTAATTTTGATGTGGTGTAAAGCTGGCACTGCGTGTTCCTGTAAAAAAAAAAAAAGTCTGAATCCTAAAATTTTGCCTGCAAGTGAAGGCCAAAAATGAAACATTTCCTATTGAAGTTGTAACACCTTTAATGTAAGTACCATAGGGTATATTTGCAGAAATGAACTTTTCTATTGCCACATTTTTTTATGTGTATCAAATCCTATGTAAGTAGCAATTTTGCTCATATTGGTGAGTCGATGCATCAAATTAGAAACCAGTTTGCATTAAAACCTTGAGAGTGTGAGAGTGCGCTTCTTTTTGTGCTAGTATGGTAGATTAGTGTGTTGGATACACACGTTAGGCCTCTACATTCGCTTGGACAAGCCAGATCAGAAGTAGACCTATTGTATTCATGTTTTCTTGATTTAAAAATTAAGGCAATAGATGTTGTGTTTGGATTATATGCCGATATTATATAAAAAGAAGCTGCATTTAGTACAATAGTTAAATTAGTCCACACCTCGCCCTCTCTCAACAGGAGTCCCCCAAGGGTCAGTCTTGGGTCCTCTCCTGTTCTCTCTCTACACCCGCTCCCTGGGCCCCCTCATCGCATACTATGGTTTCTCATACCATTTCTATGCTGATAATGCTCAGATTTTCCTCTCCTTCCCCACCTCTGACTCCACCATCCCCTCCCGTATCTCTACCTGTCTGTCTGCTATTTCCTCCTGGGTGCACTTGCATCATCTCAAACTCAACCTCTCTAAATCTGACCTCCTTTTCTTTCCCTCCTCCTCCTCCCCCTCCTCTGATCTCTCTATCTCTGTTCCTCTGGAATCTACCACACTCTCTCCCTCTTCCTCCGCTAAGAACCTCGGAGTCACCCTGGACCCCTGCCTCTCTTATTCCCAGCACATCTCCACTCTGGCACGCATTTGCCGATTCTTCCTGAGCAACATCCAAAGAATCCGACCCTTCCTCACCAACTACGCCACCCAGCTCCTGGTCCAGGCCTTGGTACTCTCCCGCCTAGACTACTGCAACTCCCTCCTGGCTGGCCTCCCTGCGTCCGCTCCAGCTCATCCAGAACTCCGCTGCTCGCCTGGTGTTCTCTCTGCCTTGCTTCTCCCATGCAACTCCACTACTCCGCTGACTCTACTGGCTACCGATCACCGCTCGCGTCCAGTTCAAGACTCTTGTACTAGCCTACAGATGCCTTGACCAGACTGCACCCAGCTACCTCCAGACCCTCATCTCTCCCTATACCCCCACTCGACCTCTCCACTCCGCCTGCACAAGAAGAATGGCTCAACCTCCTCTATGCTCCCCTGCCTCCAGAGGAATCTGCCAAGTGTTTAATCTGTAGTATTTTTGTATTGAATTATATCCTGATGTAACTATCATTGACACTGTTATCTGCTGTATTATTGAATTGTATTTTGTCACACTTGTACTTGCTTGAACCAAAGTCATTGTATTCATCATTGCATTTATCTTGCTCTTAATTGTATTATTACTTGCACTGTGATTCTTGAAATGTATTTTTTGTTTACAACTGTAAGTCACCCTGGATAAGGGTGTCTGCTAAGAAATAAATAATAATAATAATAATAATAATAATAATAATAATAATAATAATAATAATAATTTGTGAGATTAATTCAAATGTTTTGCTTTTGCTTTTGGACATAAAATGTTAACAGTATTGAACAACCATAGTTCAGATAGAAATTACTTCTGTTAAAACATAGTATTTTTTATTATTACAATGTTAAAGGGACATCTGATGCAGATGCATGCACATTCTTTTCAGTTGTTAAAAAATCAAGTATTTGTATTTCTTTTTTTATAATCGGAATTGTTCTAATTTGAATGTAAGTAGTGCCTTTTTGTTTAACTGAACAAAGAAGACTACACGGCGATCTGATTCAAACATTCAAAATCCAAAAAGGTATAGACAATGTCAACCCGGGGGACTTCTTTGACTTGAAAAAAGAAAAAAGGACCCAGGGGTCATAAATGGAGATTAGATAAAGGGGCATTCAGAACAGAAAATAGGAGGCATTTTTTTACACAGAGAATTGTGAGGGTCTGGAACCAACTCCCCAGTAATGTTGTTGAAGCTGACACCCTGGGATCCTTCAAGAAGCTGCTTGATGAGATTCTGGGATCAATAAGCTACTAACAACCAAACGAGCAAGATGGGCTGAATGGCCTCCTCTCGTTTGTAAACTTTCTTATGTTCTTATGTTCTTAGAAAGAGTGCAAAGAAGAGCAACCAGAATCATCCCGGGTTTAAAAGGCATGTCGTATACAGACAGGCTAAAAGAATTGAATCTATTCAGTCTTGAACAAAGAAGACTACGCGTTGATCTGATTCAAACATTCAAAATCCTAAAAGGTATAGACAATGTCAACCCAGGGGACTTCTTTGACCTGAAAAAAGAAACAAGGACCAGGGGTCACAAATGGAGATTAGATAAAGGGGCATTCAGAACAGAAAATAGGAGGCACTTTTTTACACAGAGAATTGTGAGGGTCTGGAACCAACTCCCCAGTAATGTTGTTGAAGCTGACACCCTGTTATCCTTCAAGAAGCTGCTTGATGAGATTCTGGGATCAATAAGCTACTAACAACTAAACGAGCAAGATGGGCTGAATGGCCTCCTCTCGTTTGTAAACTTTCTTATGTTCTTATAAAAAACTATTATGCACAACAGTGTTTTTAGTTATTGGGTCTTCTGTTAAAAAAACTAATGTTTGTTCTTTATTTTGAAAAATACAACCTCAATGCATCGATTATCGTTGATAAATGCCTATACGATAATCAAATACGAAATTAGAGTGCCGATTGCACCACTTTTTTTTTTAAGTGAGCATCTTCTTTAAACATTATATTCTTTGCAAAGTACAAAGCTTAAAAGGTCCACATGGTAAAAATAAGAATGTGGCAAAAGACAAGTGCATTTCTTCAAATATAACTATGGAAATTCCATTGCAATTCCAAGGCAGAACTACCACCTTAGAAAACATTACATTTTTGGACATCACTTATAGGCAAAATGTCTATATAGACCCTTATCCTTTGTCTATTTGTATTTATATGAAATACTTCACCAGGAAAAACTCAGAGATGGAAGAATCTAATTTATAATAAAGCAGCTGAGCTGAATCAGACCATTATATTACATTCACAACAGGGTGCCACCACTACAGTAAACTCATGCACACAAACATCATAGGAAAAAACAAATATTAACTTATATCTGTCTAAAGTAATAAAGCAACCACATGTCTAGCTAAAGTAATGAAGCAGCTTGCAATGTTATTTTGTGTTGATTTATGAGCCCCCTAACTTTCAAATAGGATGGCTGACAGCAAAGTCTTCCTTAAGATCAAGTAGAATGCACCGAAGGATAAACTGACTAGCAAGCAGACTCCAATCAAACATTTGAATATATTTGGGTAGTTTCAGAGACAACTCATTATAATTAAATGTAGCTAACAGCAATTCTGACGACAGACAGGAAGCTGGTGCTCACTTCCATAATTTACAGTATCAGCCCATGGAGGCAGGTGTCCACTTGAGTTTACCTGGCACATGACCAGTAGGGGCCACTGTAGTGCAGTGAGGAGAAACATTCTCTGCCAATTTTGCCTCCCAATCCTGCGGGAGTGCAAGAGCCAATGCCTGCACTGTATGACTCATTCTGCTCAGCACATAGCCATGCTTTTAACAAACTGGGAACCTGGTGTTTGCTTATAAACTAACCTTTCCTTATAGTTCAAATAATTCTAACATGGGTATAATTCTATATCGCGATCATATATACTATGCTCCATAAAGAAATTAATTTGAAGACAAACTTATAAATTAATTATTTGTTCAAACAATATAGTTAAGGATTCCTCTATCTTTGTTACACACGGTTAGCTGACACAATAGGGTTTGATGATACTGTTCAAAGTAGAATCCTGCATCGGGTTGGGTACCCACGGGTGACCCACAAAAGCAAGTCGGGTTCGGGGCGGAATGTGAACTTTTTCGCGGTTTGCAGTTCGGGTCTGAATTTGAATCACCAAAAACATTTTCTGTCCTTTTTGCATACTCATCTGTAACCCTTTCCCAAATGTATTAGAAGGTAAATGTACCCGTATTTCCTGCACTAAAGCAGGAGGCGATTAGGGAGGAGTCAGCTGACTAAGTGAAACAAAAGATAACAGAGGGTTTATATCATGTAGTGGATAATAGTTTGAGAGGCAAATCAGAAGTGTGGAATTCTTTTGGAATCATAGCGAATGAAAATAATGAACATGTGACTGGATTCGTTGCTTGTCATTATGTTTTTGTGTACGACAGCCACAAAACTGGTACTGCTCTGCGAAAGCATATGACATGAAAGGAAAAGATATTTTATAGTAAAGTAAGTAGAGATAGTTAATGTTACAATGTTAAAATATATCCAGACCACTAGAGAAAGCTACCACACTGTATAGCCTATTGTATAAATTCCATCTATGGAGAATGGTAGAGATATCTGTGTGTGAAAATGTGAGAGCAGTCGACGCAGGCAGTAGGTAAAGGACAAACACTTGCGGGTTTGGGTAGGGTTGCAGGTCTTATTAAAGCAGGTCGGGTCGCAGGTAAGAAGACGGTGTTGCAGCGGGTTGCGGGTTTGGGTCATGTCCTATGGTAACGGGTCCGGGTCAGAAGCGGTTCATAAAAATTGGACCCACGCAGGACTCTGGTTCAAGGGTATTTATTATCATTCATTAATTTATATGGTGTGGATGTAGGTCATGGCAACCTACTTTCCGTCACCTGTAATGGGCAATTTATAACCTTGGTGGGGACTGCAAGCTGACTCACAAACTACTGACTGATTGCATATAAACTGCATCAGGACTAGTTCCACTGAATCCATATTATAGGGTGGCAGAGATTAATTCAGCATTTCTAAATTGAAGGGTAAGCCCCATTTTTTATAATATTCTCAATGACATTTGCAATATAAATAGTTGCTGGCTTGGTTTTATTTTATGTTATTTGTGTCTTCAAAGTGCATACATCATGGATTTACAAAAAATACTCTCACTCTATCCACAGGCATGGGATAAACCCAAATCCATCCACCACTTGACTGATAGGGCAGTGGGATTAGAGCCTGTTTCTGACAGGCTTGTATTGATTTCCTGGAGACCACAGCGAGAAGGCAGCTGCTTGGTCTGAACAGGCTGTGTTATTGCAGACAATGAATGTGTAGCAAGGAGAAATGTCAGTTCATTTTGGGTAGAGCTTCACTTAGTCACTAATCTTTCTTGCATGCCAGGGAATGATGGGACTTCCACGTGAAGCTGGTGTGATTGGTAGAATGTGCCACACTGACAATGTATAGGTTTCTTCCTAAAAGTGGTGGATGGATATTTGGTGGTTGCTTCAATAATGGATGGTTTTAGAGTGAACTCAGGCATTTACAAAGATGTGTCCTCTTTCCGCAAAAACTAATTGTTTTAAAATTAGAAAACAAAAATACTTGGATAGCATATACGTAACACAATGTCTATTATAATAGGCCTACACAATTCAAATCAATACATATCAAAAGTGTTCCCTAAGCTAAAAGCCTCATGTTCCCTAAAAACCTGTGTATTCTGGAAGGTCAATACGACAGCCATTTCATATGACAATACTGTGAAAAACACAACATGCCTCGAAAAAATCGCTGACCTTAGGACTGTAGTGTAGTGTACTACTTGACCGATCCAAACATCTGAAATGCTTTTTTAACATTCCAAATGTATTCTCAATGACAGATCAAGCAGAGGTGATGGCTTGATTATACCTGTGTTCAACAGGAGTACTTGGGTTGCAAAACAGTGCCATATACCATGGATACTTTGCCCAGCACGCTTCACTAAAGTTGCAGTAACTTCATGTACTGCACCGCTTACAGCCAACTGACTAATACCTGCAGTAACACCTACAGTCCTCTCAAAGGAACCAGTGGTAAAAAAAGTTAGTGCAGCCGTGACCTTTAATGCAATAGGCAATGCGTTATATCTTCCCATATCTCTTTCCAGATCTGTCTGCAGTAACTCGCAGCTATAATTTGCTTGTTAGTCAGAGGCAATGTATGCATTCTCTGTCTGATGCGGCTTGAATAAGCCTGCCTGAGATCTCCTTTCAAAAGGCAAACACAGCACCCAATGCCAGCTTTACACCACATCAAAATTACTTCACGACAAAATGTTCATGAGACCACGCCTTAAAAGTGATGCCGACCACTGACTCTAGTGCTAGCCCTAAAAGATGATGCAAAGCCTGGCTGCAAAATCACATTCCAGCGCAAAAACGTTTGCACCGACTTTGAGCTCCAAAAAATCGTACCCAAACGACCTTTGCGCTAGCGCCACCACTTTGCGATGTCATGAAAATTGGGCCCATCATGTTTTAAAATGAAAATCCATGTTTGCTAAAACATTTATGGAATTATTTTGTTAGCCACAATCATTTTAAAGAAGAGAATAGTCTAGCATTTTGAGACTTTTACTCTTTTGGTAAGCTGAATTGGCAGCCATTCAAGCAGTTTCATGAAGTGGGAGGCAAAACCAGAAGCTATTTTTTTCTTGGTCCAGTTTCACCAGGTACAGAGTGTCCTAGTCATTGCTGACATTTTCCTCAGGGTATAGTAATATTCTGTTTTAGTACATATAGTACTACCCTCTCACAGTACATTCAGGTCCTTTGCAAATGGCGTGCAAGAATACATTTGCATGTCATTGGTATTTCAAGACTTTTTTTTATCAGAGTGTGACAGCATTGGAAATAAAGTGCAATATAGAAATAATCTGGATATATATTTCAGGATTCTAGCATTTCACATTGGGTTTCGTGCTATTTATGCATTCCATGCCTTTTGAAAGTTTACCACAGTATTTTTGCAGTTTCCCCATGGTTCTATTATGCATTTACCGTCATTTACCATGGTTTGTAATGATTTTACAATACCTCTCTGGGATTCACAAAGCTTATATACGCTTTACCATGTTTGCAGTATGCTTTACTACAGTTGGCCACGCTTTTCCTAGGAAAAATTATAAGGGAAGTACTTTCCAGATATTATGGTAAAACTACCTTCTGTAACCCCCACCACATATATTGCTTCATGTCCTGATGAGTCAGAAAGATGCTGGCATGAATAAATGACTGGAAAGACTGGGAATGGAGCCCAAGCCTCTTTCACACTGAGGTGTCTTGTGCCCTGTTGGTTTGTTTAACTTCAAAATTTGTCTTGCAAGAACGTTTCTGTTCTCTAAGCGATTTTAACATATCAGGTAGAGATTACTCAAAAGTGGGCAACAAGAAAGGTGAACACAAATGCCCCTTTGTGATTTACAACAAAGGTTCTTGTGCCATCTACAGTTTTAGACTGAAAACATTTCAGATTCCTACATCTCCAGTGTACCAAGCTCCATCAATGTGTGCTTAATTTTAAAAGAAGCACAAAATCATTTGCAAAACTAATCTTTCTCTTTCACTCTCTCTAGGTGTAGGTGTTCCAGATTTCTGTCGCATCAGAATAATAACTGAAAGATAAAAGAATCCGAAATGGAGAACTCAACATATCCCAATGCCTCCTATGGCAATGTGTCAGACGCAAACCTCCCAGAGAGCCCCTACAAGACAGTAGAGATAGTTTTCATTGTCCTGGTAGCCGGGTCACTGAGTCTGGTCACTGTCATTGGCAACATCTTGGTTATGGTTTCCATCAAGGTCAACAGGAACCTGCAGACTATCAACAACTATTTCCTCTTCAGTTTGGCATGTGCAGACCTTATCATTGGGATCTGCTCCATGAACCTGTACACAGTCTACACTGTGATTGGCTACTGGCCACTGGGGCCTGTGGTCTGCGATTTGTGGCTGGCCCTGGACTATGTGGTGAGCAATGCATCAGTGATGAATCTGCTCATCATCAGTTTTGATCGTTACTTCTGTGTCACCAAGCCACTCAGCTACCCCGTGAAGAGGACCACCAAAATGGCAGGCATGATGATTGCTGCTGCCTGGGTCCTGTCCTTCATCCTCTGGGCCCCAGCCATCCTTTTCTGGCAGTTCATCGTCGGGGGACGGACCGTGCCTGAGAGAGAGTGCTACATCCAGTTTTTCTCCAATGCAGCAGTCACCTTTGGGACGGCTATTGCCGCTTTCTACTTGCCTGTCATGATCATGATGGTTCTCTACTGGCAGATCTCTAGGGCCAGCAAGAGCCGCATCAAGAAGAATCACAGGAAACCTTTGGCCAAACAGGAAACCGTCTCCCCCAGTCTGGTGCGAGGTCAAATCACCAAACCCAACAACAACAACGTGAGTGCAGAAGAAGCAGGCATGGTCTTAAAGCAGAACCAGATCCAGCATCTCCTAAACCAAGACCAGGGCAAGCTGCAGAACGGCAAGGCTCCATCCTCTGCTGGGGACGGAGGTGAGGAAGGAGGGATGGTAAACTGTGGCCAAGCAGAAGAGAAGGAGAGCTCTAATGACTCCACTTCTGTCAGCGCTGTGGCTTCCAAACTGAAGGAAGAGGAGATGGTGGGTGCCAGCAAAGAGCCACCAGCCATCCCCAGTCAGCCTCCTTCTCATCATCAGGCTGAAGGCTCCAAACTCACTTGCATCAAAATCATTACAAATTCCCCCAAGGATGCCACCTCCAACACGACAGCTGAAATTGTCCCTGGCGCTGAGAATCAGAACATAGTAGCTCGCAAGATCATCAAGATGACTAAGCAGCCTCCCAAGAAAAAGAAGGCACCCCCATCTCGAGAAAAAAAGGTCACTAGGACCATCCTGGCTATCCTCCTGGCTTTTATTGTGACCTGGACGCCGTACAACGTCATGGTGCTCATCAATACCTTCTGCTCCAGCTGTATACCCAACACCGTCTGGACTATTGGCTACTGGCTGTGCTACATCAATAGCACCATAAACCCAGCCTGCTATGCGCTCTGCAATGCCACCTTTAAAAAGACTTTTAAGCACCTCCTTCTCTGCCAGTACAAGAATATTGGGGCTGCCAGATAGGAACTGAATATGTTCTGAGGAGTAGTTTATTTTCTTTTTTTTGGTTAAAAGAACCCTGTCATAGCACTTTATAGGAATACAAGGGCATACAAGCCAGAAGAACTAAGTTGATAGAGCATTTATGTATTGAAGAGAACTGGTGGACTTGTATTTGGGTTTGCCATTGGACACGAACACACATACACACACGTAGACAAAGAGACACAAAAACAGACTCATCCACACATGGAGCACCAAATTGTGGAGGTCAAACCCTAAGAAACTAGGCAAACAATGACACAAAATGACATTTTCAGTATCTTCATATTGTTCAAACAGTTGCATTGTAATATTCTTATTCTTTTACCTCAAGATTTATGTTTAAAGGTATATCTAAATTAAAATATTATGTCACCAAAATCTAAGGCACACCTTAAAGAAACTTGACAATTTGCCTAAATAGCTGTTTCTTAAAAATAACCATAACCACAGATGGGAAAAATAAGGGCATTTTGAGCATGTGTGTGCGTGTGTTGTGTGCACTGGAAAACAAAAACAGATATATACTTAGCAGATATTCATGAAAATGTCTACACGCAAGCACACAAACACATGCAAGCACACAAGGATACATTGAAAACACAAGAGTGGAGGTTGGTCACACTCTCATAGAGCACATATTTAACAATTGTGAGGCTTTCAAAAGAGAGTGAATAACTTCAATGTTACTTCTACTCGACGAAAAATAAAATCTAAAAGGGTCAATAGGGCTGATAAGTACTATGGACTATATAGTTTTAACTCAGTACAAATATAACAATGTATACATATATAAATAAGTAAAAGCTTGGTGCAGGAAGATATGTCTGAAAAGTGAAAATAGAAAGTGTATGGGAGTATGCAGGAACCCTGTTTCTCAATTCTGTTTTTACTTAAATATGTAGAAATTAAGGATTTTACTGGTGTTGCTAATAATTCCACTGCTCCCCTTCTCATTGTGAAGTTAATACATTTTCTTAACACATCTGTGGGTACAACTTTATGGAACACAAGAAAATCTACACACAAGAGTAGACTATTTGGCCCATTTATGCTCATCCACTTCCTAGTAGCTGGTTGATCTCAGAACTGTGTCAAGTAAATGATTCCAGCGATTCAGCTTCAACAAAATGGCTCTCCTCACCATTCTTTGTGTAAAGAAGTGTCTCCAACCCTGTGCTCTAAGTCTCCACTTAATTTCCAGTGATATCCTCTGGTCGTGGTTTCTGTGTTGCACTTAAAGTATTGGTTAGGGGCCTAACATAGCGAAGCTCTCCATGTTGGTCCACACCTATTATACTCACCTAATTCTTTCTTTCCAGTTATAACTTTACTGAAACTAGAAGTTGGTGTTGGTGGACCATCACAGAGGAGAGTATTATACATTCAGAGAGGTTTCAAAGTTTGAAAAGCTTCTTAAAAATGAAATGTTGAACTAAACAATGACAATGGAGGCAGTGTGAAAGATATTAAAGCTAATTAAAGGCAGCAGTAAAAACCTTCCTTGAATTCTGTCATGTTGTGGGCACCATTCCCTGCAGCATCTCCTTTTTCTAGGAATTCCCTGTACTGAACGGGTCTTTCTTAGCTTCTGAGATCTGACCTGACTGATCTGACCACACCTAATGGCACTACATTGAAGCAGGGCTGTTAATCTGAGTCATGTGTCTCCTAGTCCAGATAAAGCACTTTCACACCCACCCACTCATTAATAAGTGGTACATTGTTAAAATAAGTGCCTGAAATATAGACAAGGGGGGATTTAAACTGTTTTTGTTCACATACTGAAACAACTTGGAATGTTGTATGCGTGGTACTTCAGATGTTGCTAGTTTCTGAGTGCGAATTCATGTATGTTTTGGAAGTTTACTTGAGCTGGCTTTCATAATATATCTATATATACAGTAAACGTATATGAAGAATAATATTCCAACACTATTATTTAATTGCATTGCGTACACCTGGGTTTTTTAATTGAATGTTGAATGATCTACATACTCTCAACCAAAAATACATTTAAATTTATGTTTGGGACATGTACAGTAATCTGCATGTAAACTATACTGAAAATGCACACATATGAACTGGATTAACAAAATCTGGATCACATGGGACCCATCTAACTTTTATTAAAGATTTCAATAAAATATGAGATGGTGGGTGTCGGACCAAAATAAGAAGAAAACATATTTATGATATTTTTTCACCAAAAGGATGATGTCAAAATTATTAACAAAATACCGTATTTACTCGAATTTAAGTCGCACTTTTGTGGCCAAAACAAAAGTTCAATTTGGGGGGAGCGACTTGGATTCAAGGTTTTTAGTGAGGGTACCAATTTACATTTGCACATGTCAATTATTCTGTTGCTCTTGAACAAGACCAGCTGTACACAGCACTGCCCACTACAGATATTACTCTCGGTACAGTACTGGTATATTAAAATGGCTGCACAGCGAACTTCATGAACATTTGTTAATGTAGCTTTTAAAAGTAATTTTGTTTGCTGAAGAAAAGAGAATCTGCGGCATCTGAGATGTGTCAGAAGATGGAGACGCAATCGAAAGGCTATGTAATACTATAATATTACCAGTATAGTACTTGCTGAAATGATCAAGGCAGATCCGGCTTCAAAATGAACAATCATGATTTATATATCTTTCTTTCTCTATCTGGAGGAGCACAAGAAACAGAAACACTGAGGTATGTACTGCTTAATGGCGGATTCGCCATCGCTCTCCGATTCTCTAACTTACTCACTGTTATTATGGTCTGTGCCTGGTTTAACTACGGGAACCCCACTAGTGTAAACTCCAAAGTCCTAACTCAAACCTAAAATGAACTATACATTTCTGTCTTGCACTCATTTTGCATGCGAACTTGACAGAGTCACGTTGGCCAAATTAAATAAACAAGGACAATAAAGCAGATTGAAATAAAGTTCAAGGTAATTGACCCTTTCCCAGCTACCATAAACTGCAATGACTGTCGTTCAATACTGAAAGTACTTTACATATTTTCTTTTCCCATTTGCATTTGTAATTAGTAGGTGACGTACTCTGATGCTTTAATGTACAGTAATACAGTGTTCCCTTAAAAAGTAATTTAACCGTTAATTATTGTGTTTTTTTTTCATTAAGAGTTTTTTTTTTGGTGTCCGTATTTGGGGGTGCGACTTGAATTCAGGGGCGACTTAAATTTGAGTAAATGCAGTAATTAAAAACAACAAAACAGAAACATACATGAATATGAAGATGCTCACTCATATTCTAACAAGGAAGAATAATGGAGTCTTGGTTCTAAATGTCAGCGTTAAACAAATCAGAAATCAAATTGTATTAATCTCTTTTCAATCTTGCAGATTTGTTCCACTCAAGAAATGTACTGTAAGCCTTCTAGGTTTTACAGATACTATTAATCAAACATTGCACATTTTCTCAGATGAGCTCATTAAGGGGAGAGAGAGAAGGCAAGATAAACTACTTTGACTACTGCTGGTTCTGGGTATTCTAAATTACGTATGAGAAATCCACCAATCCCTGTTGAAGATTAATGTGTAGAGAGTCTCTTATTGTAAGAGACAATTTCACAAAGTTTGAACAATTGCACGAGATGGCATCTCTTATACGTAGGGGTCTACTTAAATCGCAATAAATGTACGTATTTTTCGCTGGTATGTTATGGAATAAAATTAGGATTTCGCGGACCTGTTTAAACATTAAATAAACCTAAGTAGACAATATTTCAGAGCACTATAAAAGCCTAAAAATAGTGGCACTTGCTTCCTTACTACAACAGAGTGCTGTCATTTGTTAAAGGCAAGCATACAACATCCCCCAGCAGTTGCTGCCGGGATGTATTTTCTCCAAAGACAAATTACAAGGTGTGCAAAACAATTACCTCCATCTGCATGTACAGTTTCTATGGGAAATGTCTTGACACGATCATCAGCCACAATCTACTTTGCTTTTTTTGCTTTGTCGTCCATTTCTAGTATTTCACCTCCAATGCTGAAAACTAGATTTTAGCAACCTAAATCAAAACAATGCAGCACTGACTTTGTCCAACCCCCTACTGTGTAGTACAGGTCACAGAAAAGCCAGTACAGATGCACTGATAGGCTGATTAAAACATCGTTGTCATTTGAACAGTAAACAAGAACATTACCCATTTTGGAGTATATTTTTGTAAATGTTATTTGTCTAAGAACGTTTTTTTATTTGATTTGTTTAGTTTTGCAATGCACACAGGACGGCGAAGGAATAATAAAAAAAGGGCTATCTACAGAATAAAAATACATAGTTTGCGTCGCTTGCGTTGTGCAGTAGCTCATTTAAACAAGGCTTCTTTATTTCTCTCCGTACTTGTCCGGTATGCATTGGACTCTTAAAGAGGTCAATTTCGTGGTGTCCCCTCAATTTCCTGATTTTCGCGAAATCCACAATTTAGGTAGACCCCTACTTAACAGTATAACATAATATAATTTCTTTATCTAATAGACCATGTTCAGAAAGCATTACCACGCCAGTATATGCATTGCTCAGAAACAATCAGCTGTTGTACTCTTTTCGATTGCTTATTATGTTTCAAAACTCTTTCTAACCTTAAAGAACATTTGCGAACATGTCACAAGGTGACAAATTGTGAACCCCTGCAACACACTGTTATTATTTTGTACACACGTGTGGATTTATTTTATTTATTTTTTGGACTAAGAATTGCTTACTTTAAATATTATGTTTCTGATTTATTGCACATTTTGTTTATATATATATATATATATATATATATATATATATATATATATATATAGTAGCGTGCACGGGGGAAGGCAGCAGTAGGGCTGGTAGGTGACATAATCACACACAAAGACATAAGCCTGTTATACGCTTCTTGCAAGGGAGCTAAGCTTTAGTGCGAGAGGTCCCGGGTTCGCGCACCCACTGGAAGGATGGGGACCACTGGCCGAACAGAGGACCGGCGGCGGCGATCCCGGCACCGCATTGCGCTGTAAAGACCCCCCGGTTCAATGGGAAAGTGGACTGGGACACATTCCATGCCCAGTTCAATCTGGTGGCCCGCCTGGAAAGATGGACCGAGGAGAAGAAGGCTCTCCAACTCACTGGGTGTTTGGCAGAGGATGCGCTACCATGTCTGCTCACTCTGACTCCAGAACAGCAGGTGGATTTCAGGGCACTAAGTGAGGTGCTCCGGAGCCGGTTTGGCAGCAGCCAACAGCTAGGGCTGCTGCGCAACGAGCTCCGGGGAAGGACTCGGAAGCCAGGCAAGACCCTCCGTGAGCTAGCCGCAGCAATAGAGCTCTTGACACGTCGCACCTTTGCCCACATGCCTCCCGCGGTACAGGAAGAGCTGGCCAGGGACCAGTTCGTGGAGGCCATCGGGACCGGAGAACTGCGGGCGCAGGTGAGACTCCTCCGGACCAACAGCCTCCGGGAAGCAGTGGAACTGGCGTATGAGAGGGAGGTGGTCTGGGCCATGGAGCGGCGGGAACCCGCGGGACGGGGTTCACCACGAGTCCGGATAGCACAGCAAGAGTTAGAGGAGGCTGTGCCATGTGAGGGGCCGCCTCACTGGCTCCCCGAGGTCGTCGCTCTTCTCAGGGTGGTAGCGACCCAGAGCTCGGGAGTCAGTCCGCAACCACCCCTCTTGTGCTGGAGGTGTGGACAGCCTGGCCATTGGCACGCTGAGTGTCCGGAGAGTTGCCGTGCTGTGAACACCAGCAACCAGCATTGGGAAACGCCCAGGGGTCCGCTTAACTGGGGGAAAGCGAACCCCGCAAAGAAACCCTGTCACAGCGGAGCGGGATCCCTCGGTGATGGTGGTTGGAAGGACCACCGTGGACGACCATTGCCACGTCATGGTCTCTGTGGAGGGAGTGACCTGGATCGCCTTGGTGGATACCGGTTCGACAGTAACCATTGTGCGGTCAGACATCTTGAAAAGGCGTCAAGGGAGACCGTGGCTGATGGAGGGAACCACTGCCCGGGTACGGACTGTGACGGGGGAGCTGATGCTGAGGGAGGAAAAAGTAACAGTGAGTTGCTAAAGCACCCCGTGTGGATTGCCCCAGTCCAGGACTCTTACATTCTTGGAGTGGATTTCCTCCGTCGCATAAGGGCCCAGGTGGACTTATGGACAGGGGTGTTGCGTCATTCTGGAGAAATTGTACCCCGATTTCTCCCCCTCGACAGGAGCAGCTTCCTGCCGAATTCCTGTCACCGGTTGTCGCCACCACTGAGTCCAGCCAGCCGCCGCCACCTGTGAAGTGGCGTCTGAGACAGCAACTGCAGTGTGGCAATGCAATTGTGAGGGGCTTTGCCCGGAGCAACGAAGCCGGCTGCGGGAGCTGTTGATGCGCTTCCGCCACAGCTTCGCCACCAAAGCCGAGCAAGCGGGGCGGACACACCTGGTTCAGCACAATATCAACACGAGGGACACCAATAAAACTGCGACCTCGCCGGATGCCACTGGCTCAGCAATCGGAGGCTCCAGGACCAGCTGGACACTGCCGACGACTTTGCCCGAGTGCAACAGAAACGAAATTATGACACTCGGGTGAAGGGGAGGCCGGAGGGTGGTGCTCCATCACGACCGGCTTGCTCCCTACCGTGGACCGGCCAGCGATATGCAGGGGAGCGTGGACATACCTGCTGGTCAACCCTGCGGCCTGCCTGCCGGTGCCACCCCACCAGCAGACTCTCCCAGTCCAACAGCTACCCTGCAAAGAGCTGTTGCACCAAGGCCACAGAGAACCATACCCTGCTGTTTTCTAGATTGAGGAGCCTCTCGGGATGACGACCCCTCGTTGTTCACACGCTGCACGATCGCCAGGTGTGATTTACCTGTGTGATATAAAGATTTACCTGTGTGATATAAAGAAACCAGGTGAGAGCTGGATCATCATAAAATGCGTGTGTTTAATGATTTGATTTATGTTTAATTTTTTTTTGTTTACCTTTCACGAGTGTTGCTTGCAGTGGGGAAGTGATTGACGCTGAGGTCATCAGCGTGCGACAGTACTAGCTACAAGAAGAGAGTAAGAAACTGGGCATTGTTTTATTTTGAACCCACAGATAAGTGGAGAGGGCTAGTAGGTGGAGTCCTGTCCTATAAAAGGCAATGGACTACTGCCAGAGGGGAGCGAGCAGAGCGAATAAGACAAACAAAGTGAACGGAGCGAACCGAAGACAGCAACACGGAATATAAGGACTGAGCAGGAGAGACGGGAACGTGGCGAAACAGAGATGGAGTACCGGAGTTGATGAGGCGTGGACATGGGGATACTGCAGTTGGGCAAAGATGTGGAGCAAACCCAGCTGACGGGGCAACACTGGCAGTAAGAAGCACAGAGGAAAAAACACTTACCTGGACTGGGCCGGCAGCGGGAAGTAAACTTTAGTGTGCAAGTTATGTTCTAATTCTTTAACTCTATACAGTGCTGCCAACTACCTATTCTCCTGCTGTGAGGAAGTGGTGTTTTTTTTATTTCTGCCTGTTCATACATTGGTGTGTATGATAGAGAGAGATCTCTTGTTTTTTTAAATAGATTTTAAACTATTTTGTACAATTGGCTAGGCTGGGAAGTAATTAGAGGGCAGGTAATAATTGGGGGGGGGGGGGCAACAGAGAGGAACATCTATTTTACTGCTATCTTGTGCTCTGTTTTTTTGTCTCCATCTAGTGTGGGTAGATAGTGACTGCTAGCGGGAATTCCTGGGCTGTCTTGAGTGCAATGCGAACTGGCGTGCAGACAAGACAGTGATACAGAGCAACCAGTGCATTTTTTTTGTTTACTTTTGTATTTGTTCTGCTACTTTGCACTCTAGCCAATCAGTGGGTGTGTTCTTTTTCTTTTGTTTTAATTTTAGAAAACCTATTACATATTGTCTCAATTGCATTGAGAACCTGTTTTTTTAAATAAAAAAAATCCTTGCATGTGTGTCCTTTTTCCTGGGTAGGTTGTTTCATTTGTCTGCTCCCTAATGGTCACATACTGAATTTGAACCTGAGAGTCACAGTTATTCTAGAGACAATCTGGGACCTGGTGCACACATTCCACAAGGTGGCATAGTTGGCTACAACCATAAGTGTGACAAACAGTCTTTCTGTTAGAAACAGCTAGTTAACCCTTACCGGTCCATTTATTCAGTGCGTCTCAGGCGTGTCAGGTCCAACTTATTTTCACTCGCGCAGTTTATTTTAGACGCGCTGTTTAAAAGTATTTTTTTTTCACAGTAAAACAGGTTTAAAAGGCACTGCATATCAACAGGACACACGCGATCCAAGTCATTATTTTATTACTATACTATCTCAAAAAGCTCTGCAAATGTCTGTGATATTCTTTGAGCGCTGGATGCGGAAGCAGCTTTTTATTTGTTTATGTCCGTGTTATCTCTGTGGTGCTGGGGATATGTGTATTGCTCAGATCCAGCCCTTTTTTTGGCTTTTCTTGGCTCCTATCAGTCTCAGGCCATTGAACGATTTTCTCGGCTTTTTCCGTAGAAAAAACAACTAGAGACCTGTGATTTACATCTTTTTGATGATGTCGGACAGGGTCCAACATTGGACCGGAAAGGGAAAATTGTAATGTCGGACCTGGTCCGACACAGGACCGCAAAGGGTTAAACATTTTGTTAAAATGGCCCATATCAATTTGGTTTCAGATTAGCCTGAGGTCCAGAATGTGTTACTTATAATATAAAGTGTTCTGACATTTTTTAGCATCAGATGGAAATTATGTCACATTAGGATTAGCTATACAGTTTAGTTATTATTGTTTAATTATATATTCTAAAAAAAACAAAAAAACATTAAATAAGACTTGTTGTCTTATAATGTACCTGTTAAAGTAAATATGCTTTATTATTATTATTATTATTATTATTATTATTATTATTATTATTATTATTTTAACCAGTCTGACATTGATGACTCAAGGCACCATTATTCTTTAGTCATTTGTAGTGCTTGATAAGTCCGGACATGTAAGGACATGGAGATCTCACAATTAGAAGTGATGGAGACAATAACTGAAGAAATTAGGTTTGTAGATATTGATTGTATATAATTTTAATAACAATATGGTAATGTTTTGTTGTTGTAAATACTCTGCCTAAAATACACTTTGTACAGTATAACTTCCCTGAGATACAAACTGTTTTTATTATGAATATTATTATTTTACAAACTCACATTTGGGTGACTTTTCTCTTGCACCCCGTGTCCCCTCAAAAAAAAAAAAAATATTATTTGTAATTGAGAAATTAAGAATTTGGGATATTACGAAACTTGAACTGAACAGTTCATTACAAAAAAAAAAGCCTGTTGATGTAAAATATAAATAAGGGGGGTTCTCCATCTTTGTAATCTTCAAAATATTAAAACAAGTCTAAATAACTTATTTGTTAGACCAAAAAGCTTTAAAAAGAAGTTATATAAAAAAATATTATGTAAAATGTGTGCTTGCAGTATGTTCATATTTAAATATACATAGTTTCCCTGTTAATTACATTTGCTTTCTTTACACTATACTGTATATACAGGCTTACTAACAATCTTTAAAGGTAGTCTGCCATTTTTCACTGTGGGCAGAACAGATTTTCTATTCTGTTTGCTATTATATAGCTAGCGTAAATTCTTCAACTGATAAGCTCAGACTGGACAAAAACTCATCACAGAACCCAGACTCCTTGCGTCACAGACAACACCCTGAGAACTGGAATCCCAAGCCATGGAATCCCTCAAGACTTGGATACCCTGTGGTACTTTAGTCCAATCCCAATTGGGCATGTCAGTGTCCAGAGGACTTTTTTTTTTTTTTCTGGGATCAGATGCGATGAAAGCAAATGGAAAGAACAACAGATACTTTGTCACTAGTTTGTGGACCTGGGACTGCCATGGCTTGTAGCTCAATAGGTGAAGACATGTACTGGAAAAGTGTGAGGTAGTTTAAATGATAATAAACAATACATTGATCCATATTTCAGAACACCAGGATAGTATAACTACTTGATTAATTTATCAGATAAGTCAAATCTGAATTTTCTGTGTTTATGGCTTCAGTGCAACTACGTGGTTATTGTCAGCGAACGTGCAGTTACGAGCAGCTGAATTGACAGGGAACTACTTATTATGCTGGAAGGAGAAGAGAGTTCCCATTTGTAATGTCACTTACCCCTCTGGGATTCCAGTTAAAAGGAATAGCTAAATAGGGGAAGCAGCGCAATCAAATTACAACTTACCATTATGACCCATTGAAGGTTACAGGATCTGTTGGGAATGTGGTTGTTTAACCCCGTTCATACACAAACATAAATTAATAAAAAGACACACACACACACACACACCGTTTTAAATGTAGTGTTATTATGATGCAAAGAAAACACTGAGGACATTCAGACTTGACAAAAATGAAATGCTACAGATGAAATATACAAGACAAAACATAATGTAGGATTCTTGAGTGTTAATACATTATTTGAAGTTAAGCTGGATAGCTCAAACAGCTTTCTGCTGTAACTGGATGATATGAAGACATTCATGTATCCTCTACCGATATTTACTGTTTAATATATCAGTTATCCAATTATAGAACACCATCACTAACACAAATGAAAAAACACAATACTACTTCCAACCTATTTCCAAAATGAGTTACTCAGACATGGCTATTTCCCAAAAAAAACATAATGTGTCCCAAAGTTTATTTTCAACCAATGGCGAGTCACTTTACTGATCAATTGGAATATCGCTGGAAACAAGCCTCTAGCAGCTTTGTAAAATTATGTTTTTTTTTTTTAAATAAGTACAGTAAACAGAACAATGCATATGTCTCGCACTGCTTCAGGGGGGTGTTTCCTGTGTCATTCCTGAAGGTTTTTTTTTTATCTCATCTCTCAACATCACTATCCTAGCAAATTATTTTGTATAATGTGTTTTTGATTAAATTTGGGTTTGTGAAAGGTGATTCGGTGACAGCACTGAAGACCTAACCCAACATGGTGCTACAGTGCCAAGTTTCCCTAGAGACACCAAGCAACTCTCCCTTTCCCCCACTGCCAATATTTCCCAACGCAGGATGGACTCTGAGACAGGAAGGGGGAGGGGGCATCTCCATGCCCACCTACCTTATTTATTAGCTAGAGAGACAAGCGTACAGTTGATCTTAAATCGGTCAGCCATTATAAAGAGAGTTGGAGAACTTTTCATAAAAAAATGTAAAAAGTGCAGAAAAATAAAGTGAACATCTCATATCTTTTATATAAGCATTGTCCTCTTCGATTTCCTTTTTGTATGAAATTTTATAAAGCGGTGCATCTATTGTAATATGTTGGATAATCATGTAAATTGTATGTATGTATGAATGTATGTTACAATTAACGTGGGTGATTTTTGTCATTGACAATGAAGTTGGTAAAACGATTGAAAAGTTGCAGACCTCTGATGTGCAAAGAATGGTAAAGAGTGTCCCATTTAGTAAGTCTATTGCTGTGACCCCACTGGCACATGGAACTGCATGGCACAGTCTGTGAGAAAAGGTTTAACCTCTTGAAAAAGTTTTCTTTTTAAATCCCTACTTTGAATTCTCAAGCCACACTGGCATTAAAAATGGTTAACAAGGGACAACATCAGGGACTGGGAGGCAATAAAGTAATGTGGTTATAGCTGAGGGACTGAGGTCTGCCTTTAATAGAGGGTACAGCTATGGACTGGAAGGAAGTGTGATCCAGTGGTAAGAGCACAGGACTAGGAGGCTGTGTGGTCTTCAGGGAAGACCTGAGCAACTAGTAGGCAACGTATCACACCATTGAGTACTGGAAGTGTTCAAAGCCAAGGAGAAAGGAGCATTGTTATTTAGTATTACATTACTAAGCTGTTAGGGGTGTGAAACATAGCACAGCCTGGTGGCCTGAGAAAAGCACATGGGAGACAGTCCTCACCCCTTGCTTACAACTGGAGGATCAGGAAATACTGTTACCTTGTCAACAGAACTGAAGGTTGGGAGATTGTGGTCTTGTAGAGCTAAGGAGTGAGAAGTATTGTTTTGTTTTAGAAGAGAATTTAATAAAGATTTAGTGGATGTGTGTTAGAGACAAAGTCCATCAATTAGGAGAACTTGCTTTCCAGTCCCAGCTCAGGTACTGGATTACCTGGGAAGTTGCCTTTTTGGTCCTTCTCTGAGTCATCTTGGAGCAAACAGAAATGATATATCTGAGCGAGAGTGAGGGAGCTCCCAAGCCCAATGTACAGGTTATCCCTCTGAGTTGCTCAAAGTCTTTAGGACATCATTGTGCCCTCATTGACTGTGGCTTGTGATTTTGCTCATATGGTAGACTCTGTCAACAGCATATGTTTAAAATGTACATATATTATATATTATATGTAATACTTATAGAGTTCAGTTAAAGTGTACATAAATGTATTTAATAACTATCTGAATGTCCCCCACTATGATATTCCAAATGTAATAGTTTTTTCTTTCATTTTTGACTAAGGGTGCAGCATCTGTTAGTAGCTTTCTCAAGGTAATATTGATATGACATCCCTGGTACTAAAATATACTTTCAATGTCAATGTTGTGTCATATTCATTGGAAAAGAGTTAATTCAATTAAAATTAAAAATTAAAAGACTGAAGGCTGTGCATTTTTTTATATGTGCTGTTATATTCAAATGCTATATTTAAAGAATGGCTAAAATAATCCCCCTTGACATCCTGTAAAATTAGTAACACTAATAGTAAAACTTTGTCCAGCCAACACATGTTGCTGCTGAACTACAATTCAATTTCAGAGACAGGGCATCTTTTTCAATAAAATTAATTATAGCTACATACTTTTATACATTTGGTGATGGGCCTCACACCACCCACCTCAAGCTGTCACTGCCAGGAGTAAAAACAGGTATGTCAGTAACATACATCCTTGCCACAACTGTAATTTCAAAACTTGTAGACCTTCACAGCATTACAGAATAGTATAGAATAAGAAATAGCAATAATATGTTTAATCTCAATTTGATAAGCGATTCTCGTTATATGCAATGTAAGGGTGACATACAGATTGATGGATGAACGGACAGACACCTCCATGTACCCTCAGGTACTCTAACGGGGATGTTACCTGTGTGGGTCGTCACTCATGATGTTGAGTCAGACACAGAGCAGTGAGTGTTGACACGCCACACAGGTTTTTTTTTTTTTCTTTTTTTTTAAATTTAGTCATTGCCAATTATTTTTATTATTTTCTCCCAATTTAGAATGGCCAATTATTATTTTATTATTTTTAGGCTCAGCTCACCGCTACCACCCCTGCGCTGACTCAGGGGGGTGAAGACGAACACACACTGTCCTCCGAAGCGTGTGCCATCAGCTGACCGCTTTTTTTCACACTGCGGTTACATGCAACATATAACACAAAATACGCACAGGGGCGGGGCACACTGCCACAAGCATCCATCTGTGACTTTGCCATTCATTCCTATTGGACATACTAGAGATGGGCTGTCCCATTACAAAACAGGTCTTATTTTGATAAAAGGTTACCACCCTGACCTCCAGCAACTAAAATAAAGGTTGGACTTGTAAAATCTATAGATCAGAGTTATTGAACATCCATATATCCAACAGTTTTATTGTTATCATTACTATTAGTAATAATTGTACAGTTGTAGTTGTAGTATTTGTTTTTCGTGGTACCAGTCGTAGTAGTCGTAGCAGTCTGATTCAGAAGACAGCTAGACAATAGTAATATAGTTGAACTGATATTTTTAACAACATTATTTTATTGTTATACATTTATATATACAACTTAGTGCAATCTCAGTTGTGTTTCTTTACAAATTCCTTCTTTGACCCTTTTTTACTGACTAAGTATTTTAAAGTGCATTATTATTATTATTATTATTATTATTATTATTATTATTATTATTATTATTAATAAAATCTGTGTTATTATGCACAAGTCACCATTTACCTTTTATTATTATTTACTTTTATTTAGTTTTGCCTTTGCCAATGAACTTGACAGAAAATGCTTTATAAATATGGCTCATAATCTTCAAAACTATGTATGAGCTTGGCAATGCTGGGATGTGTCACACAGAATATAAACGCATTACTGGCTTTCTTTACAATAGTAGGACCTCTATAATATTTTTGTTTCTTTGGTGAATTGCCACAAAACTTCACTTTATGCGGATGTAAAGGCTTTCTTGTCATAAATTTGTGCCACAGAACAATTTAGTGAACAAAACATTATTTATCATAAAAACAAACAAACAAACAAACCAAAAAAAGCCATAGCTTAAAATTAGGTCACATGTTCAAGTTGTGTGAATGCAGGACCTTTTTTGTGTAATTTTTAAAAGCCAGCAAAAGTGCACATTTTTCATTTAAATGCTGGATATGTAGACTGCATGTATGGTCCGGTTTATTTTTGCTTATTAATAAACCTATTTTTATGCAACTTGCATAATCGGAAAGAAAATGCCTCGGTGCTGCTCAATGCACCGCCTGCAAGCCACCCAGGCGTTGTCTTTCTTCTGGATGTCTTTGTAGTCGTTCAATTTGCAATCATATAATAATGGATAGTGCTGCACCTCATAAATTAACTTTTCGTCATCCATGATGAACATGTTTTGAGGCGTGACGTGTTTTGAGGCATGTGTTTGACGTGTGTAATGGGTGTTAACCTTGCTTATGATTGGTCAGTTTCATTCCAGTCATGCAACAAAAAAATAAATAAAACCAGGTTCTATTTTAGTGACAGAATTGCATATACTACTGACATTTTTTTATCCAGTGAGGTAGCAGAGAGTAGGAGTATCTATCTGGAAACAAAATCAGTTTTTCTGAAAAAGTATCAAATCTGAAGACATTTGAAAAAGTCTTTATTATTATTATTATTATTATTATTATTATTATTATTATTATTATTATTATTATTATTAATTTCTTAGCAGACACCCTTATCCAGGTATTCCAAATTCCCCACTGATTTCTAAAAAGAGTTTGAGAGTATTTTGATCCATCAAGTCAGAAGTTATGAATGCTCTTATGAAATCAACTTTGAAGACCAATATTAAGAATGGAAGGTGTGAGATGTGGTCTGAGAATGGATGGAGAGACAGCACATGGTATTCCAATTCACTTTCTACAGTCATTCCAAGCCAGCAAAATGTTGTAATTGAAAAGCCAGCTCATCGTCTACCGAATTTGAGCCGACCAAAAAGGAAAGTATAATCTGAGTAAAGTGATATTGTAGGTACACAGCCACCTACAAGAATGCCGTCAATAGCATAATTGGATCCAATCGTTTCAGCGAGAGGTTCAATTACTAGGGTAAAGAGGTGGGGAAAGGGAACATCCTGTCTAGTACAGTATCCATCACTTACTCTGTCCAGGGTTATTGCAGGCAGACGTTTATATCGGACAAATAGCATTTGCCATTCCCATTGATGTAAATAACAAACGCACTGCTTATACTGTAGTAATCGCTCTTACTAATCCACAAATCAGCTGTTTGCACCTTGTTATCTTGCCATTCACATATATTTAATTAAAAAAGGCAGCACTTTACTGTAGTAAAAGCTTAAAAGATCGATCAATCAGCTGTTTGCACCTTGTTACTGAGTGATTACCCTGTACTGTACCTTAGCTATTTAATCCCTGTACGCAGTGTCAGGTTTACAGTTTGACTGCAACAGCAAAAAGAGAAAGAGAAAAGCAATGAGCATCAGCACAAAAATTCAGTGTGTAAATAACATTTCTGTTGGATGCTGAGTGCTTGCTAAAGCATTCCTGGAACTCTGTCAGTCAGCAAACAATACAACGTTGCTTCAAAAAAGCTGGGTTTTCTGTAATTGAGGAGAGTGGTGACGAAAATACAACTGAAACTCTAACAACACCAGAGAGGATGTCAGAGAAAGAATTCTCAGCTGTGTCACCTTGGTGACCAGGATGCTCTGCCTGAAACAGATACTGATGGCGTAAGTGTCAGTGCTGCGCTTGTAGCACTCTGGCTTGCTATGAAGCAGCTTCTGGATAGAAAACCCTGAAAGTTTGCCATCCATACTTGCAAAAACAGACCATCCAGATGCATATCACAGTTCTTCACTGTAAACAATTTGCAGTAATGTAGCCTACCTGTACTGTACATTTCTGCACTTGCATTATTTTTTTGCACTTTTGTTTACTGTACTGTTGATTGGGGGAATGTCAGGTTATCGTGTGGGGTTTATACCGTCTTATCGTTTACTGTGGGCGAATCACGTTAACAGACGCACCCGTTCTAAGTGGTAGCGACTGTACCCCTATTAAGTGAGAATTGTTCTGATAAGATGCTTTTAGTAAATACAGCAGCCTGTGGGTTAGAGTACATGGACTTAATCCAGGTTATAACATTTGAACCCAGATTACATTTTTTCAAGCACTGCAAAAAGAAATACCCTTTCCACCATGTCGAAGGCCTTCTCAGCATCAAGTGATGCCACCATTGGAGCACTTTTCTGTCTATGTGTGTGATCTATGATAATCAATAGGTGACGAATAGTGTCAGAGGCATACCTCCCCTTGATAAAACTGGTTTGGTCTGGCTTAATTCACTTTGGAAGAAGGGTCTCCATCCTCAGAGCCAGTAATTTAGCAATAATTTTATAATCGACATTAAGCAAAGAAATCAGTCTGAAAGAGGCACACTCCAGCAGATCTTTGTCATTCTTTTTTAAAAGACTGATTGCTGCAGACCTCAAGGAGTCAGGTAGGGATCCCTTCTCCACAAAATCACTGAGCATGGGCATAAACAATGGCATCAATTCTGGCCAAAAGCATTTCTAAAATTCGATTAGGTACCCATCTAGTCCAGGGGATTTGTTAGAAGGCATGGTTTTTATGGCTGCTAGGACTAAGTCAGGGGAAAAGGGGACATTAAGATAATCACAGTCTAAATGTGAAAATTTTGGAAGCGAGATACTATCTAAATAAGCTTGTGTATCTTTCACTGAATAGCTACATTGACACCGGTAAAGGTCTTTATAGAAGTCGTGAAAGGTATTATTGATTAAAGTCAGGTTGTATGTAGTAGTGTTACTTGGGGTCCTAATGGATTTTATAAGGCATTCTGCTTGTTCTTTTTTTCTGGTATGACAGTAGTCTGGGTTTGTTGCCAAATTCATGAGATTTGTTTGGAAATAAAAAGTATTTTTTAATATGCTTCGTGTGGTTTTCACAGTAAAACAGGTTTAAAAGGCACTGCATATCAACAGGACACTCAGTACTGCATCTCCAGCCCCGCCCCACCCCTTGTTCGCTGTATTTTTCACATACCTCTACATAGTAGTGCATACCGATAAATCATCTCCTGATCACTTATTTTATCACCAATCTCCTCAATAATGCGATCCAAGTAGTTATTTTATTAATATAACATCTAAGAAAAAGCTCTGCAAATGTCTGTGATATTCTTTGAGTGCTGGATGCAGAAGCAGCTATCTTGTTTGTTTATGTCCGTGTTATCTATGTGGTGTCGGGGCTATCTGTATTCATGAGATACGCCCCTTTTTTTCGGCTTCTCTCGGCTCCTATCAGTCTCACTCGGCCACTGAATGGTTTTCTCGGCGTTATCCGGAGAAAAAATGTTTTTTACATCTTTTTGATGATGTTGTAAAGGTGTGTTTTCTCCTTTGTTTATAAGGTTATTTGAGGGGGCCCTTGAGAGATGTATTTATCCTAATAAGAACATAAGAAAGTTTACAAACGAGAGGAGACCATTCGGCCCATCTTGCTTGTTTGGTTGTTAGTAGCTTATTGATCCCAGAATCTCATCAAGCAGCTTCTTGAAGGGTGTCAGCTTCAACAACATTATTGGGGAGTTGGTTCCAGACCCTTACAATACTCTGTGTAAAAAAGTGTCTCCTATTTTCTGTTCTGAATGCCCCTTTATCTAATCTCCATTTCTGACCCCTGGTCCTTGTTTCTTTTTTCAGGAATACCTTTTAAAATTTTGAATGCTTGAATCAGATCACTGTGTAGTCTTCTTTGTTCAAGACTGAATAGATTAAATTTTTTAAGACTGTCTGCATATGACATGCCTTTTAAACCTGGAATAATTTTGATCGCTCTTCTTTGCACTCTTTGTAGAGCAGCAATATTCTTTTTGTAGCGAGGTGACCAGAACTGAACACAATATTCTAGATGAGGTCTTGCCCAGTTCTGAATGCTGTCTAAATCATTCTGAATGACCTTTGCTGCTCCAACAGTGTTTGCCACTCCTCCTATTTTTGTGTTGTCTGCAAATTTAACAAGTTTGCTTACTATACCAGAATCATTAATGTAGATTGGGAATAGCAGAGGACCTAATACTGATCCCTGTGGTATTCCACTGGTTACCTCGTTCCATTTTGAGGTTTCTCCTCTAATCAGTACTTTCTGTTTTCTACATGTTAACCACTTCCTAATCCATGTGCATGCATTTCCTTGAATCCCTACTGCGTTCAGTTTGAGAATTTAATCTTTTATTAATAAGTCATACGTTTTATTCAGGAATGTCATATAAAGCATCTACACAACCAAAACATTGTAAATAAATAAATTTGAACAGAAATATGTTTATATACAGTCATATTACATAAAACGCAAACTCCAAAAATGGTAAAAAATGAAATAAACATATTTGAAAATAAATATCATGTACATACAAAACTGTACAACTGAAATTATGTAAATAAATGAGTTTATATTGCCTACTTAACAAAGCACATATACGCAACCAAAGCTATGTGTTTATATACAGACGTACTATAATAAATGACATGAATAAAGAAACATTTGAACAGAATTGTTTACAAAGTCTAAGTGCTGGCACAAATCACACAGATCCTGAGCTTTTCAAAATATGCAGTGCACTTACCGCAGACTCACTTTGGCATTTGGCACAGCTATCAACAGTAACCTAGGCTTCTGGCACCAAATGCTCCACGGCCATATATACCTGTGCAATGAAGGGGTCGCCACAGGATTGCTTCTTCCCCCACAGGATCTCCTGCGCCCTCGGTGTCACTGCTGCTGGAAGATTCATCTTTGCAAACCCAGTCTGCTTCAGAGCCAGATTTGTCATTGTCTGTCTCTGCTGCATAAGAATCTTTTTTGGTAAACTTTGCAGTAATTCTAAACACTGCTTTGCTGTCATGCGGTCTTCAGCAATCCATTTTCAATGTGTATTGGGGTAACAATTCATTTCTTAGAAAAAAGAGTGACTTATACTAACCAGAGTGCAGACAGTCTGGCGCCGTGAGGAAATAAGAGTTTCAAGTAGATCAGTCACGTGGTGTCAAATAAAAAAAATGAAGAGGCAGGATGCATATAGTTTATATGATAAATCTAAGATAATCTGGGACTAAGACTGTCGAATGAAGTGTTGAGTTATCCACCAGTCGAGTTAACCGAGGTTGACTATATATGTATGTATATACCTCCAGACCTAAATGAGACCTTGTCACAAAGACGGCCGGAGTGGGTGGCGTCAGACCAGAAGCAGGCAATAAACAGACAGAGATGTGGTTTGGTGAAGCTGGGCGCGTGATCGCGCTCAGGATTTAATCAACAGAACAGAAAATAAAAGGTTTGAAACACAAAAACACTGGACACGGCACTTGCGCCAAAATAAATAGACAAACAAAACGGACTAGACAGTGCACAACAGACAGACGAACAAAGACGGTGAGTGAAAACACTTTAACTATTATTATTCTTATTATTATTATTACCTCCGTCTCCAATCCCGTTCTCCACTCACCGAACACCTAACCCCGACTGAAAGAAATGTGCGTCTATATATACTATTGTGCTGGGATTCAATTACTAAATTAATTATTCACTTGAATCCCAGCACGTGAATTAATTCTGTACAACCCCGTGCTCACATATTACATTTAACCAGCACGTGAAGTGATTTGTGCTCTCCTCGTGCCTAAATACAAATCTACACTTTTTAAATACACGTGAAACACAGACCCGTTTATATCCCGTGTACCAATGACTATACACCAACATTAACACACGCACCATACAACACATAACACACAAATGCACACAGGGGCGGGGCGCATTGCCACAGACCTATAAGAAGAAATGGCAATAAACAGTTAATTTAGTAAGTGCTATTTAAGAACTTGATGCCATTCTGTATGCAAATTACATGGTAGAATGATGATAAGTAATAAAATGACTGATTTGCAGTTGTAGAATAACTTTTTGCATTCTCAAGATGTAAAAATGAAAATGTGACTGTGGCAGGGCTAAAGCCCTTAATGTGGGAATGTAAGGTTAGCAGGGACGTGGTTAAATCTGTCCCTGCCAGCAACCACATGAGTGGCCATTCCCAAAATTGGGTAATTGAGTGCTAATTGGAGATTGGCCACACTGCTGCTGTACCCTTGAGCAAGGTAATTTACCTAGATTGCTCCAGTAAAAACCGAACTGTATAAATGGGTAATTGTATGTAAGAATAATGTGATATCTTGTAACAATTGTAAGTCACCCTGGATAAGGGCGTCTGCTAAGAAATAAATAATAATAATAATATTTAAAGGAGGAGAAATCCTTTGTCTGGGAGAGGGAGTAGGTGTGTGTTTTATTGTGTGAGTCACTGTGTGTTCTATATTTTGTGTTGGTCAGTGAGGTGAATGCCCAGCCTGACATTAGTGTTTGTAGTCAGTATTGTTTTGTTTAAATCTTTTATTTTGGCCCTCATGCCCTGTTTGTTTGTTCCAGTTTTATTTGTGTTTCTTTAACAAATGCAACAGCACTTTAAACTGCAGCTTCTTGTCTCTGAGTCTCATTGCTGACACTATCCTGCCACAGTGACAGACAGGCAGCTGGACGCACACACAGAGAGACAGCTAGCACCCCTGATACTCCTCTGATATGAATTTGAGAGGATGAGAAGGCTTGCATTTTCACACATGCCAGTGCTGCTCAAATTATCTTGATAGCATTGTGTTTGCAGAGCAGGGCATTGACATGTTGCATTATATGCTGAAATTGAGGGCTGTGAGAACAGAGCATCCCAATGACCTGCACTGTAAATGGAGCAGAGGAAGCAGAGAGCTGCCTTGTATCAGTAAACACATCTTTATTAGAGAAAGCAGCAACCAGCCGAGTTATGTGGGCATTGCTTTTGAAAAGCAGCCAGGGAAAGGTTTATTGGGGTTACTTTCATTCATTTCCCGATTGAAAAAATGCATTTTATTTTACCAGTTTAAACGATTTCAAGATGATATCTGTAGAAATAAATCTCTTTCACATAAAAGAAAACAAACCATAGGTTTATATTTCTCTTCACATTTCTTATTTTAAGTTTTGAAGTTAATTTTATTTTTGAGATTCAATCTAGAATCTTTTTTTTTGTCGGTTGCATAGCTATGTTGCAGGACATTTTTTTGTAATTTGTTTACTTTCATTTTGTGTGTCATACCCATACTGTATAGACTAACTGAGATTCTGCATCTTGTCTTCTCATCCAGCTTTTACACTATCTTAGAGCAAAAGGAAACTGATCCATAACTTCTAATTCATTCTGTGGTAACATAAAATGACACCAAGTACTAAACCTATACCCTAAAGCTTTCATCTGTGGTATAGCTGTTTTAGTGGTAGAGTTTCATTTGTGATTTAACTGTTTCTCACAATACAGTAGCTGTGTGCAGCTGGGTTCCTGTGCAAGGACAGCAAAGCTAGAGTGAAATATTATTTATCTTAAAAGAAATAGAAAGGATTGATGCTCATGAAGTGTTCCATAAATTGGGCATTAATTCAGCAACAAACCTGGGGAGAATCTTGCATTTTTAGGGTAAGGTTTAATGGCGATGAACCGCACTCTTCCTCGATTAGCGGGTGAACAAAAAATAATCTCCACTTGATTTTAATTTCTGTTTTCTCAACGGGACGACTTCTCTGTTACTTCAAACCGTAAACCTGCCATTCACAAGGTATTATAGGCAACTGGGTACCAAACTGGGTTAACGTCACTGTTTGGTGGCGTTGAACAGATAAATTGAACAGATAAACATGAACGGATACATTGGTTCCACTCAACCACCAAGAGCCCTGTCACACGGCTGGCTGAGTGATTACGTCAGACCCAGGAAAGGAAACACACACAGGACAGTGGAATGATGAAGACGCTTGTTTGCGCCGGTTTATTGCAAATAAAAAGGTTGAACAAAACAGAAAACACAGACTGAACAAACAAAACGGCACGTTGGCCAAAATAAATAGACGAACAAAACGATAAAACAGTAAACAGACAGACAAACAAACATGGTGAGTGACAGAAACTTTCCTTTTCTTTCACTTTCCTTTTTCTCCTTCCTCACTCTCGTTCTCCACTCACCGAACACACAACCCCGAGTGAGTGAAACGTGCACCTATATATACTGTTGTGCCGTGATTCAATTACTAATTAATTATTGAATCCCAGCACGTGAATTAATTATGTGCTCACATATTAAATACTTTAAATGCACGTGAAGTGAAGTGCAATCCCGTGCCTAAATACAATTATACATGTTAAATAACTCGTGCTGCACACACCCATTTATATCCCGTGCAGCCATATCTATACACCAACATTAACACACCACACGCAACATACAACACAGAAATGCACACAGGGGTGGGGCACATTGCCACAAGCCCCCATACAGTTATTTCCCCTCTCGGGTGCTATTCACGTGTGAACAGTCACAGACCCGACAGTGCGCTTCACTGAACAGTTCTGTGAGGGTCCTTTCATAGGCTAGGATGAAGGCTACTAGCACCGCCCTGCAGGTCCAGTGGGCCTAACAACTGAACATTAACAGAACATAAACAACCAATCACAGAACACTCACACACACAAACAGAACATGCAGTTCAGTAGCCATGCCCCCCTGCTGTCAGCGAGTGAGTAAACTGTATCCCATGTGAGAAATGGGTAAATGCTATATTGCCCAAATTAAAAATGGGTAAATGCTGTTTACCTGTGTATACCCTCGAATACACCACTGGCCTATACATTAGGTACTGTAGGCTATTTGGTACTCTCCTGCCAACACTGAGCGAATTGCAACAGGGGCAGAGTCTCAAGGACAGTTCAACATCTGTTGGATCAAATGAGGGAAAGCATTAAAATTAAGTTCTTCCTGTTGTTAACAATACCACAGTTGGCTTTATGAGTAGAGATTTTTGATGTTTGCAAAGTTTTTACTTTAAATAGGAATTACCTCTGCTCATAATGGGACTTTTAAATGATTTGTAAAGATACCCCCACACACACACATACACATTACATTTACATTTTACTTCCTCTTAACTGTACCTAGTTAAAGGGTACATAACAACCTTTTTATTTTAGTGTATTACATGTTCCCATGTGTTGCTACAACTGTTTACGTAAGGTGTGTGTATTGTTTTCCTTTTATTTTTTTTAATATTTTGACCACTTTTTTAAACTTTTAAATTGCATTGTGATCCCAGGCCAAGTTTGCTAGTCTCAATCTACACATCCCAGAAATATCAAATAACGATATAATCTATGATTATGAACTCAACAACTGGAAAATTCCATCCTGAGTAAATACAATGATTACATTAAGGGTCTCTAACAACACTGTAATTGCACTTTTGGTCACATAGTAATTACAGTGTAAATACACAATCAAATGTGTACGTAGAGACAATGATGTAAAGTGATACCAATGAAATATACATACAATTGATATATAGCACGACACGGGCCAGTAGCCTAATGCAATGTAATTAGGAGTGTTTAATTTAGTATTCGCCAATTAATTTTTTACCCCGTTTTTCTCCCAGTTTGAAATGCCCAATTGTATTTAGGCTCAGCCCGCAGCTACCACCCTTGCGCTGACTAGGGAGCAGCGAAGACGAACACAAGCTGTCCTCCGAAGCGTGTGCCGTCAGCCGACTGCTTCTTTTCACCCTGCAGGCCTGCCATGCAGCCAGCCCAGAGCTTCCCCCCCACCCCCCCCGGGCGACGCTCGGCCAATTGTTCTTTGCCCCCTGGGAGCTCCCGTCCACGGTTGGCAGTGGAATAGCCTGGACTCGAACCGGAGACATCAAGGCTATAGGGCACATCCTGCACTCCACGCGGAGCGCCTTTACAAAAGTGCACATTTTAGACCTACAGTATGTAGCTTATTGAAGTCCACAAGAGGTAAGCATTGTGGAATTATATTTCTAGCCACAAGCATGTTAAACCAATAGGATGTGTATTAAAATTCTGTTATACACTGTTACCAATAGTCTGTCCTAGGGATTGAGAAAGGTAATCACTCCCTCCCAGGTGAAATTCTTCAGGAAAACTTTTAATTAAACTAGCAATTAACTAAAATTGTCATGTTGATGAATGTGTCATTTTTGTAAAAATAACCCCCCCGTCCTCCACCCCCTTGCAATTCTCACTCATTAAGGATGTTTTATTGCCATGGAAATACAGTCTACATTAGAGTTTACTTTTTTTAACTATTCATATTTTACAATATTTTTCACCCAGAACAGGAGTGGGTGGACACTCAGTCCATACACCCTACTGGGAACAGGTAGTTATTGATTATCATTAAATCAAATTGGATAGGTAATATTTTCTGTTGCTGTTGCAGGACCCACATGAGGTGGGTAACACATTGGCCTTTGTAATTGTATGTTCCAGACCATGCTCGGTCTGTTACAGTTTGTAGCGATCGGTAAATGTGCACTGGCTATTAAAATAGGGCAGCAGTGTGGAGTAGTGGTTAGGGCTCTGGACTCTTGACCGGAGGGTCGTTGGTTCAATCCCAGGTGGGGGACACTGCTGCTGTACCCTTGAGCAAGGTACTTTACCTAGATTGCGCCAGTAAAAACCCAACTGTATAAATGGGTAATTGTATGTAAAAATAATGTGATATCTGTATAATGTGAAATAATGTATAATGTGAAATCTTGTAACAATTGTAAGTCGCCCTGGATAAGGGTGTCTGCTAAGAAATAAATAATAATCAGGTCCGACTTTTTTGCATTCAGTGTAGTTTTACAAAGCTTACAGTAAGCTTTGTTTGCCATCCCAGGAACAGACTTCAGCCAAAGTTTGAAATCATCCTCCTTTAACCATGTCTCTCGGAAATGTTGTTCATATTTTTTAGACAATTTATCCGCCATTTCTAACAACTGAACTCGCCTCGAAAAGAAATAACCGCCGAGGTAGAGCAAGCACGGCACGAGCTGTTACCTATATTGTCAATCGTTAAGATAACTAGCTTTGATTTGTTGAACTCGGGGGTAAGGGGAGGGGGTAGGTAAAGTCTATGCATCAAAATACTAAATGACAGTCACTATAACCTATAGGAACAGCAGGGAGTTGGGGGGATAGGCGGGATCTAGGTCATTAGCTGCAAATTGACAGTTGCTATAACCTATAGAAACAGAAGGAAGTTGTATGGCGTTATCTTTATTCAAGTATTATGTTTTAGATAAGTATATTCTGTTTGAAACAGAAAGTCGCTAGATTATCACCAGATTTTATTTAAAGTAGCTAAATTAGCTCTCTGTCGCATTCACATTAATAATATCGCCGTCATGTTTAAAAAGTCGCCAAATCTAGCAACAAATTCGCTAAATTGGCAACACTGAAATAGACCAGTGCTTAATTTGTAAAAGGAGGTCCCGGAACACATAGTGAGCGCGAGAGGAGGGTGTTCCGGGGGACTCTGAGTTACCGGGGTACTCGGGACTTACCTCTCGAGTCTGGCTGATTTGTTCGTTGTAACAAAGAAACCGGGTTGTCTCTCAGCTCGTTGAGTGTTATGAAACTGAAGACTGTATGTGCCATGTTGGATCCAAATTCCCGCTTGCTTAGTGCAAGATAAGAACTCTGTGTGTGCCAAAATGGCGACAGTTACATCCTCCATACCATAGCTATATATCGATGATCCAGACGGTGTGTACTTCAGAGTGCTGCTCACATGACTAATCCTAAAGGTTTACTGGATAGAAGAGGAATTGGGTAAACAGCGTTTTGCTATGTGCTGAATAAATACCACGGATTAGTTCCACATATACCACTCGTTCGAGCCTCTCTTTTTTTGTTGTTGTAAAAAACGATGGGTGACTCCAAATGTATAGAAAAAAACACGTAATAAATGCAATTGACTATTTTTTTTATGATTAAATTAAATTAAATTAGACTGATGGCTAAACAATGCTAATGGTTCAAACTGTGATGTTATCTCCAGGATTCTAAATATATATTATTATTTTTTTGTCAAACTATATTTAATTTAATTTTTATGAACCCAGTCAGCCAAATATAGATTCTCCCTAGCTTTTGTGATGTGCAGTTCGTGAACGACTCGTTCTTTCCAGTTCAAATAAACCTACGTAAACAATCTTAATGCGGTCTACATTGATTGGTTTTGTGTCATTGAATCAGTGAATCAAATGAACGAAATGAATCGATTCACCAAACCGAACTGAATCAAATGAATCGAGTCACGAAAAAGAATCGAACTGCCCATCACTAGTCCCCCCCGACCCCGTCCCCCTCTCCCGCCGAGTCTGACTCACTAGTGGCCTACTATCTAGTGGAGGACGTGCCGGTGGTGGTGCTGAACTGGCGAAATGAGTTTCCCCCTCATTTTTGATTTGGCTTTCCTTTCCCCTCGACACGTTTCAAATTCAGTAGCGACGACTAGTCTAGGCTACGTGACGTGATTACGTAGGGACCTCTCGCTAGCTGACCACCACTGTTCAGTTACTTACCTTGCCGGCCCGCCCCATAACCTCTATGTACAAATAAGAGAGCAGGTCTGGAATCGGTGTGGCAGGATAGGATGCGCATTTACGGGGGGCGGGAGAAATAATGAGGAGACAGAGGCAACTTTAACTCTGATCGCTTTTATTAGAATGTTTACAGTGCAAACAGTGGAAAAAATAATAAATCATGCCACGAGAGGTACCAGATCTGAGCAAATTAGGTGCCGGAACGAAAAAAGTCAAATCTGAGAGGTGCCGGATCCTGTTCCGGCAGGATCCAGCTCAAATTAAGCACAGGAATAGACTGCACTCACCCCTGACACACAAGAATAAGACAGAAATTGATGCAAAAATCCTACACTCATGGGTTTTTAGATCAACCCTTTATTGTGCAGTATATGCTTATTATAAAATAATCTTACAGGGGAAAACAAGCAGCTACTGTTTGAAAGGGGCTCAGTCCTATACTAACGACTACTTGAGAAACTGTCAGTTTAATATATTAATATATACAAAGACATATTAAAAATAGAACATTAACAAAACAAGCAACACAAAAAACTGTCAAAACTACCTGGTGTTTATCTTGCATGTTCACAGGCATGTCTCCAACACAGCTTCTGATATGTCTCAGCTCTGCATCTGCACATCTGTACATACAAGGCTATGTGTGACAACGTAATGAAGGCCATCTGGGTCAAAAACATGTCATTTAGTACACGTTTCAAAAATTTAGTACACGTTGTAATTCTAATTATTACACTTACTAATCTGGCCAATCAGATCACTGAAAATGAAATGAGAACCAATGAAGACGGACACACACGTCCTCCTGTGCTGTCAGTCGTCCGCTTCTTTTCACTCTGCAGGCCCTCTATGCAGCCACCTCGGTGGAGCACGCAGCTCTGGGCAACTTACAGGCAAGCCCGCAGGTGCCTGGCCAGTCTACAGGAGTCGCTGGTGCGCGGTGAGCCGAGGGCACCCTGGCCGACCTAAGCCATCCCCACCCGGGCGGTGCCGCCCCCTGGGAACTCCTGTTCACGGTTGGCATCCTTAATTCAGTGGTAACCCTACTGTAACTAATATGTAATTGTAATCAAGTGTTGAAAGATCTGACATTGATTTTAATATACACTATGGTAACTCAATATTTTAGTGTAAAACTGAAATAAATATAACGTTAGCACTCAGCAAGTCTGTATTTGCACCAGAGAAGAACAGTTTCCTTTATTTTTTTAAAGCTTATTTCATGTCTGAAATTAAAAACATGTTATCCCGAAGATGATTGGCTACTCTTGTAATTACATTGCATGAAAATTACCAGCCCTACGTAGGTACTACTGTAAAATGGTCAGCCACTATGTAGGCAGAAATGTCTTCATCTAGACAATGTGGGGAAGCTATAAAAAAGGCCAACAAGATGCTCGGATATATTGTGAGAAGTGTTGAATTTAAATCAAGGGAAGTAATGTTAAAACTTTATAATGCATTAGTAAGACCTCACCTAGAATATTGTGTTCAGTTCTGGTCACCTCGTTACAAAAAGGATATTGTTGCTCTAGAAAGAGTGCAAAGAAGAGCAACCAGAATTATCCTGGGTTTATAAGGCATGTCGTATGCAGACAGGCTAAAAGAATTGAGTCTATTCAGTCTTGAACAAAGAAGACTACACTGCGATCTGATTCAAACATTCAAAATCCTAAAAGGTGTAGACAATGTCGACCCAGGGGACTTTTTTGACCTGAAAAAAGAAACAAGGACCAGGGGTCACAAATGGAAATTAGATAAAGGGGCATTCAGAACAGAAAATAGGAGGCACTTTTTTACGCAGAGAATTGTGAGGGTCTGGAACCATCTCCCCAGTAATGTTGTTAGAGCTGACATCCTGGGATCCTTCAAGAAGCTGCTTGATGAGATTCTGGGATCAATAAGCTACTAACAACCAAACAAGCAAGATGGGATGAATGGCCTCCTCTCGTTTGTAAACTTTCTTATGTTCTTATGTTCTTACTACTGTAAAATGACCAGCCCCTACGTATAAAGTGTGTAGTTCATTTACATTTATTTAGAACACATACTATTTTATGTATTCTGATTGGTCCAAATCAATGTCAGTGTACTAAATATTTGAAACGTGTACTAAATAACGCGTTTTTGACCCGGATGGCCTTCCAGAACAACGCAGCTAGATACACATATCTGCTCTGGAAATGGTCATTTTCAATATAATAAAAACTATTTTAAATGATACAAAGCTCAAACTTCACACCTGTTTGAATGAATTTGTTCCAAACTGATTAATTTATAAGCACATATCCAATTTGTGTTGGGTTTAATATGCGTGGCCATGGGCACAAAAAGAGGACATTTAACTAATAACAGCATCGAATTAAAACGCTTAATTTATGACTTCTAGTAATTATGAAGTATGCTTCATACTTCATAATTACAAATCGATATTTTTCACAGCAACAATAACGTTCATTGCTTTCTCATTTTGTTCAATATCATTCAAGTTTTGCTTTGGAAAAATCAATTTATTAATAACCTGTGATGATACCCCATTTACTGCTTTTCTTTGTTTTAATGAATTTCTTTATTTAAAGGGCCAGCATCCATTAATAAAAGTGAATGTCAAGTGCTGGAAAATCTTCTTCTTTTTTTGGACTGTTCTCCTTTCTGCACACAGTGCAATGAAGAGTAGTAATCAAAAAGAATCATTTACATGCTATTTGTTATTTCAGAATTTAAAATTAAAATAAAAACATTGTGAAAAAACTTGCAGTTGAAATGTTTGTCATTCAAATTTGAAAGTTTATTTTAGTATTTCTAAAAAAAAAAAACTGGCATGTTTTGGTTTTATGAATTTTGGAGGAAACTATATTGAACTGAATTTATTTATGAGTAGTATTTACCCTTTAACACCTCAAATGGCTACACTACTCCGCATAGTCTCAGGGAGTCACATTAAACCAGGAGCATGGTGACTATTCCAGCACTTCGTTTCCTATTCCCAAAGTCCTCTTAAATCATTTCTGCAACACTCTGAAATCACTTGGACTACTCTGACATCACCCCCTTGAGACTGTTACAGACATTACTTCCCAGATCACTCTTCAGATTTATTGATTCATCCTCTTATTATCCTCTAATAAGTCATCCTATTGTCAGGACTATTGTTCTGTCAAGCAGCTATTTTGGTGGATGTGTGAAAGGCAGTTTCTGAAAATAATCTGGCTAGCTTGCTTGACAAAGGGCCTAACAAGAACCTCAAACTACAAACAGTGTTCAGAATAAATGTGGGCTGAAAAAATCTACCAGGAAAAAGATGCCATCAGACCTTCCGCACAGTGGAAGATTAAGGGCCAGATGCTCAAAGCTATTTACTTCAAATTATCACGAGCATTTTGTTTTCCTTAGGTAAGAAAAATAAACACCAATACAAAGCAAATAAGAAACTACTAAAGACTCACAATCCCCGCAATGAAATGTTTGAGCTGTTTGCTACTGGCTTGGTAACTTTATTGGGTGTTTTTTGTTTTCTTTTCTGAAAAAAAATTGTTCAAATGACAATTTAGATTAAACTGCTTTGAGTATCCAGACTTATCTATGTGTTTCTGTCCTTAAATGTCTTGCTTTCTTTTGTTTTGTAATCATCTTTTCTATTGTTACATAGATTTCTGTACATTTTGTGTTTATTTGTTTTAATTATTTTGATAATTAAACATAATATTATAATGAAAGGACAAACAATGAGATACAAGTCATAGTTTTACTCAGGCACGTCATATAACACATCTGCACAACCGAAAGATTGTAAATAAATGAACATTTGAACAGAACATGGGATAAACATGGGCTTATATACAGACATTATATAAAGCACAACTACAAAAAAACGATGAATTAAATAAACAAACATTTGAAAATAAATAAGTGTATATACAGGTATATTATTTATATATGAAACTGTACAACCAAAAAGATGTAAATAAGTAAGATTTTAAATAAAGGTGTTTATATAATAAACACCTTTATTTAACAAAGCGCAAATACGCAACCGACACTCTGTAAATAAAAAACAAACGTTTGAACGGAAATGGGTTTTTGTGGCGGAGTGTCCAGCCCCTTTGTTTATTATTTATTTTGTATTATGATTTATGCTTATATTACGGCAAAGCACCGCTTATTTGTTATTGTTTTTTTAAAAACCTTGTTAGGATGCGTGACTGATCAGCTAGTGATTTATTTACCTAGCTAACAGTCACGCATCCTTATTAAACTCGTGCAGACGGTGACCATCTCCCGAGTTAATTCATTGATTAATTGTTGCTAATGGGGAGATGGTCACTGTATATAAACCTGCAGCTCTCTACCCTCACGGAGAGTGTCAGAGGCGAGACGGGTTTTGAGAGAGAGAGAGGAGAATAAAAGATAAACAACTGCTAAGTATCGTGCTGGGGTAAAACCAACACTCTTTTTTGTTTATTTCTATTTGTTTGGCCAAAGTGCCCTTTTGTTTGTAGTGTTTGTTTCGTTTAAATCTTTTGTTTTATTATTCAATAAATAGCTGAGTGTCGTAGCGCTCAGTTCCACCACCGCCATTCCATCCATTGGTTTCTGTTACTTCCTGGTCCGTGACATCACCACTCACACGCCACTCAACAACAGCTCGGTCACTGTTTTATATACAATCGCAACAGCACAACATGGTATCAACATGGTTTGCACAATTCATACAGATGTTGCGTTTCTCCACATATGAAGTGCACTTTCCACACACTGCCTTTGCTCATTGGGCACAGCTATCAAGAGTCTTGTTACCATTGCATTTGGTAACCTGGCACTGTCATCACTTGCGGCTGGCACCGGGGTCGCTACCTTCAGCTGTGGGTACCTGCTTCTGTTCAAAATGTTTCTGCCGAAGTTCTTCGGCTAGCTGCAGTATATAATTTATCCTTGTTATCTTCTTGCCCGTGCATTCCTTGTAAAGAATGAATGAGTTGATGGCTGCGAGATCCAATACATTGTAAACACATGAACAGGCCATCTGCGAGACCAGCTTTCACTGAGTGCTTCAGAATTGTAGTGGAGTACAGCGCTGTGTGCAGGTCTCCGTGCAGTCAGAGTGCTTCAGAATTGTAGTGGAGTACAGCTCTGTTTGCAGGTCTCCTGCAGATGGTGGCAGCCCTCTCTTGTTTATTTACAGTTCCAACCAGGCTTGCTTTTTTCTTCTTCAGCTCTTTTGTCAATTGCAATGAGAAGAAAATTCAGCCCAGCATCTTTAACTGCCTCAGAGAAACTGTCATGAATGCTTTCCTCAGTAGCTCGACCTGAAAGTGGACGACAAAACAATACATCCTCCTGCAATGATCCGTAGCAATTCTATCTTACAAAATCTAAGAGCTGTGCAGCCCCTAACACATCGATTTATCAAGTTGGATCGCAGAAAAGTCACTGTTTTTAACTTTCATGTAAAGCTGTTCACGAACGTCAGCAGCCATTTCATGAATGCACCATGCATCCGAATCATTTGAAAGGGGTATACATTTTAATTGACTTGCGGAATCAAGTCCCAGAATAATGATTGACATGCCAGCAGCACATGGCGCTATAGTGATTCAGCAATGGTGTGGGTCTTTCTGCTTTTCGCTATCCTTAAAGCCACCATGCAGGACAAACGGAGGGCTTTAGTATTCACACTGCTTGCTTGAAAAATGGCATCCTGTTGGTTTTTTCAGATTGGTTTGTCCTTTAGGGAAGAATGTTTGGTTTCTAAATGACGGTGGATTTTTGAAGGCTTCATACTTTCATGAACAAGTATTTCACCACAAATAACACACTGTGGTTGCGGGTTAGTCATGGATCCAGCATATGTAAAGCCCAGCTCAATATATTTTTCATCATATTTCCGACTTCGCTTTTGAAACATGACTTCCATGCACACATTCCTCATTGGCTGTCTTAGAAGCAGGCTTTTGGGGCTGGCAGGGGTTAGCCACCCTAGCTGGCAGTATCCAGCTCTGTGTTTTCAAGTGGAACAGGATGCTGGAGACATCTGCCTAAGGCTTCTAAGAAATTAAAGAGAAAAATACCCCTACAGTCTGCAAGAGCGGGGACAGAAGATGACTCAAGTTTTGACAACACGGTTAATGACTTAGGAAAGGAAACGGATATAAGAACGGAGTGTACTTTGCAAAGGACTAGCTCAAGATCTGCAGTTAGCAAAGACATGGAGCTCAGGGTTTGTGTCTGTGTCTGTGACTGGAGAAGGGCCTCGCATTGATCAGTACTTCTTACGAAGTCAGTCAAGTCAGTCGAATGAAATCCAGTGTCAGGAAGCAAACCACAGTTCGCAGGATATTAGCACCCCTGTCATAGATGAGAGGAGGGCTTACATGAACACAACTAGTGATGAACCTAATGATCCTAATGAACCAGTGTAAGAGAGAAAAGAACCTCAGTGGGTACAAGCCTGGAGTTAAATGGACAAGAGCCTCTAAGAAAACAGCGTGGGACACAGTAAACACGGATCTCTGTTTTGCGTTGGAAAGGTTAGGTGGAACAGTTGAAAAGAAGCTGGATACATTTGGGGATACCATCTACGCATATGGAAGTGAGAGGTTTGGAGTTGTAAAAAGAAAGGAGAAAGTACAAACTATTCCTCTAAAGTCTAGACGGCAGCAGGAGATTGAGCGCTTAGAGAAAGGAGGCAGCTGAGGAAGCAATGGAGAAGAGCAGAACAAAGTCAGAAGGAGGCACTCAACCTATTACAAAGGGTCATAAAGATAAGCTTGCAACATTGCGCAGAGCTGAGCACCTACGGAACAGATGCAAAAAGGAGCGTGCGAGAAATAACTTTTATAAAGATCCATTCAAATTTGCAAGGAGGACTGTGCACCTAACTAGAAAGAAGTAGAGCAAGCTGTGAAAAAGGCAAGGGCGTCATCATCTCCTGGGCCTAATGGAGTTCTGTACAGAGCGTACAAGAGTGCTTCAGGAGTTCTACGAATCCTGTGGAAATTCATGAAAGTAGCATGGGAAAAACAGGTTGTACCAAGAGCATGGTGCCGAGCAGGTGGGGTCTTTATACTCAAAGAAAAAGATTCTACGAGTATCGGGCAGTTTTGCCCTATTTCCCTGTTAAACTTGTAAGGCAAGATTTTTTTCAGCATTGTCAGCTTACCTATTGAAGAACTGCATCATTGACACTTCAGTACAGAAAGCCGGTATTCCAGGTTTCCCAGGATGCTTAGAGCACATCAGTGTGATCTGGTAGCAAATTCAAACCGCTAAAAAGGAGAGGAAGGAGCTCCATGTGACATTCTTGGATTTAGCTAATGCATACGGTTCATGTGAGCTTCTGTGGGCAGCATTTGATTTTTTCAGTGTACCGAGGACAATAACAAAGTTAGTGAAAGCCTACTTGGGAGATTTGCAACTTAGCTTTTCAACTTCAGAATTCACCACTACATGGCAATGTCTAGAAGTTGGATAAAGGCAGGATGCACCATTTCTGCACTGGCGTTACCATGGCAATGGAAGTAATTATTAGGGTGTCAAATGGGTAGTGGGAGGAGAGCGCTTTGCTTCTGGAATGCGACTGCTACCAATTACAGCGTACGTGGATGACCTGACAACCATGACTACACAAGTAGCCTGCACTAATCGGTTACTGGGCAAACTAATCAGTAACATTCAATGGACACGAATGCAATTCAGGCCCACTAAGTCAAGCAGCTCTATAATTAAAGGTAAAGTAGTGGATAAGAGGTTCTATTATAACGGTGAGGCAATACCAACAGTGTCTGAGAAGCCTGTGAAAAGTCTTGGGAGATGGTACGATGGGGATCTAAAGGACACAGTTTGTGTGGGAGAAGTGAGACATCAAGCAGTGCAAGGGTTGAAGAGCATAGACAGCAGCGCTTTACCGGGCTAACTTAAACTCTGGTGCTTTCAGTTTGGTCTACTGCTAAGACTTCTGCGGCCACTCACTGTGTATGAGGTTTCCTTGACAACAGTAGAGAAGTTGGAAGCATTAATCAGTTCAGACATCAGGAAATGATAGTTAGGAGTTCCACGCTGCCTCAGCAGAGTGGGACTATATGGTAAAGGGATACTGCAGCTGCCAGTCTCAGCTGTAACCGAGGAGCTTAACTGCGCCAAGGTTTGATTGGAAATTACATTGGTAGAGTCATACGACAAATGTGTGAGGAGGCAGCACCTGTGTTGAAAACTGGAAGGGGGCGGCAAAGGAAGCTGTGGAAGATGCAAAGGCTGCCCATTGTATCAGTGATATCATGGGGCAAGTACAGCATGGAAGAGGAGGTCTTGGTCTCAGTACAGCTCCTCCTACATGGCACAAAGCAGCCCCAGCTCAAGAGAGGAAGCTGGTAGTCAATGAGGTGCAAAAGCAGAAGGAGAGGATGAGGTGCATAAAGGTAGTTTCCCAGGCTAAGCAGGGAGAATGGACGAGATGGGAGAGTGTGGAACAACGCAAGATCGGCTGGTGAGATCTCCTTTATGCAAGCTTTCGAAACTGACCACTTGAGTAGCAATCACTGTGACAGATGTGTTTTCATTTTTTTTATTTATTTCTTAAATTTTTTTATTTGGTAGTCGGCAATTCATTTTGCCACGCTTTTTCTCCCAATTTGACATATCCAATTGTATTTTTAAGCTCCACTCACCACTACCACCCATGCGCTGACTTGGGAGTGGCGAAGATGAACACACGCTGTCCTCTGAAGTGTGTGCCGTCAGCCGACTGCTTTTTTTCACTCTGCAGGCCCGCCATGCATTCAACCCAGAGCTACAGTGTCAGAGGACAACGCAGCTCTGGGCAGCTTACAGGCAAGCCTGCAGGCGCCCGGCCAGACTACAGGGGTCGCTGGTGTGCGGTGAGCCAAGGACACCCTGGCCAACCTAAGCCCTTCCCCACCCGGGTGGCGCTCGGCCAATTGTGCTCCCCCCCCCCCCGGGAGCTCCCGTCCACGGTCAACAGTGGAATAGCCTGAGACTTGAACCAGCGACCTCCAGGCTATAGGGCGCATGCTGTACTCTACGTGGAGTGCCTTTACCGGGTGCACCACTGTTATTCTGTCCCTTGCATGCGTAACTTGGCATGAATCGACAGATAGCTAAACATGAGGAGCTTGAATGACGAATCAGGCGCAGAAGTAAAATAAAGATGTCTTTACTTGAATGTCTTGATTATCATTATCCACTCCGTGACAATGTGAAACTGAAATACACACACAAAACAGTATGTGCTTAATAAACAATACTGTACATAAACATAAATGTGCTTTAACTCATAAAAGGTGTAACTCAATACAGCTAGTTATGCATATGAGAAGGCTAGTAAAACAGCTATGCAGGCTACATAGCTACCAGCTAACAAAGCACATGGAAAGTTATCATTAGCTAGCATCACTTACAGAAACATGCAAATTAACAGGGGTGAGCTGCTTATGTTACACAGCCTCACAAATATGTTTCACAATCTAACAAATATGCTTGAAATTATTACAAGATGACTTCAACAAACATTAAAACTTACAAGCAAAGCTTCTCCAAGGCTCAGCACGGTCAGATGGCAGTGGATTGCAATGCTTACTGTATGTTTACTTGTAAATACTAATCAAAATGGCAGGTCTGAACTATAACCTCTAAGTCACATGACTTCAATTGGCCAATAAAGAAAATGCAATGAATTGTAATATAAATAACCCGAATGTCTTTAAACGACCACTAGGTGGCTCTAAAAAATAAGCAGTAATTACATATAACATGACAACTGTAGTCTTCATGCAACCTCTTGAAATTGATCGCATTGAGTAGCAATCACTGTGACATGTATTTTCATTGTAATCCATCATGGGACCTCTTGAAATTGACTGCTTTGGTAGTAATCACTGTGACAGATGTCTTTTCAATATAGTCCGTCATACAACCTCTCGAAACTGACCGGAAGTACAGCACATTTTCTTCACCAACAGATCCAAGTAAAATATGATTCAAAAATCAAATTCACCTTTAGCATAATGTGCAAATGCAGTAGATGTAAGGATTATGGCAATACATATCAGGTAAGATTTAATGGAATTATTTTGTTGTTACAGTTTAAACTGTCTAAAGATGCTAAGCATGATTGTAAGGCCGAGCAGATATACTGTATTAATAAAGCAGATGGATATGACATTCTGCTAAACAGCTTTCTGGTTTGAGCCAACTCTACAAACATATTCGGTTCAGTTTAATTTCACAGTTGATTAATGACCCAGGGTATATGAATAATAAACATCAAAGTAATCATGATTATTTTAAATGAAGTAGTGGAAATAGGTACCGTGCAGGAACCAGATAAGGTAAATAATGATTTTGTTGTAAATGTTGCACGGTCAGTTATCCAAATTAATTTGAATTTGATTTTGAATGTATTTAGAATACAATCGAGTGCTGCAGTTTACATTCTAACAATATGTGACTGTGACGAAGTGCCCGCCCCTGTGTGTATTTTGTGTGTTATGTGTTGTATGTTGCGTGCGTGTGTTAATGTTGGTGTATAGTCTTTGGTACACGGGATATAAACGGGTCTGTGTTTCACGTGTATTTAAAAATGTAGATTTATATTTAGGCACAAGGAGGGCACAAATCACTTCACGTGCTGGTTAAATGTAATATGTGAGCACGGGGTTGCACGTAATTCATTCACGTGCTGGGATTCAAGTGAATAATTAATTAGTAATTGAATCCCAGCACAACAGTATATATAGACACATTTTCATTCACTCGGGGTTGGGTGTTCAGTGAGTGGAGAACGGGATTGGAGACGGAGGTAATAATAATAATAATAATAATAATAATAATAATAATAATAATAGTTAAAATCTGCTCACCGTGTTTTGTCTGTATAGTTTGTTTTGTTTGTCTTTTTATTTTGGCGTATAGTGCCGTGTCCTGTTTTGTGTTTTTATGTTTAAAACCTTTTATTTTCTGGTCTGTTAATTATTAAATGCTGAGCGCGATCACGCGCTCAGCTTCACCAAAACTCCAAGTCTCTGTCTGTTTATTTCCTGCTTCTGGTCTGACGCCACCCACTCCGGCCAACTTTGTGACGCGTGGTGTCCTGCGTGGGATCTACAGCGCCTCCAGGACTCAGGCCAGAGCGGGAACCGCAGTTTTTTTGAAAAAAAAAAAAAAAACAACAAATAAAAACAAACCAAAAAGTAAAACGAGGATGGGGAGAAAGAGCTGCAGGAAGCAGCGGAAGCAGCTGTCACCCCAAGCATCAATAGCCACCCCTCTACCCCCACTGCCACCAGGTTCCCACCATCCCGGGAAATATGGGACTGGCTGGTGCACCCCGAGGGGAACTTCGCCAGTGACCTCCCCTGGGTTATTCACACGCTGCAGATGCGAGATGGGAAACGATGGGAGGACTGGGAGCAACAGCACAACCCGGCATCATTTCGTGACCTCACCATGGTGGTGCTGGGGTACCTAGCTGCAGACATGGGAGGGATGCCTTCCAGTGAGCAAGAGGGAGAGGAACAGTCGCTGCCCTCTCCAGTACCTGAGTGGGAGGAGCCTGAGCGTCCACAGCCCAAGCAGGAGGAGCCTGAGCGTCCACAGCCCAAGCGGGAGGAGCCTGAGCGTCCACAGCCCAAGCGGGAGGAGCCTGAGCGTCCACAGCCCAAGCGGGAGGAGTCGGGGTATCCACAGCCCAAAAGGGAGGAGGTCGGGGATGATGGCTGGGAGGTTTTTTTAAAGAACCTTGCGGCAGAGTTATGCCCTGGCTGTGGGGCTTATGGGCACACGTTAGCCATATGCCCCACCCAGTATGAAGAGGAGGAACTAGCGCCCAGACGGGGGGACCGCGAGCGTCCAGCGCCCAGACGAGGGGACCGCGAACGTCCAGCGCCCAGACAGGGGGACCGCGAGCGTCCAGCGCCCAGACGGGGGGACCGTGGGAATCCGAAGCCTGAGAGGCAGCTGTTCCCACCTTCACCAGCAGAGCAAGAATGCCTGCTGGTTTCCCCATCACAACCAGCAGAGGAAGAATGCCTGCTGGTTTCCCCAGCACAACCAGCAGAGGAAGAATGCCTGCTGGTTTCCCCAGCACAACCAGCAGAGGAAGAATGCCTGCTGGTTTTCCCTTCCGAGGCAGAGCCGCACCAGTCCCCTGCAATAGGGGCAGAGCCGCACCAGTCCCCTGCAAGAAAGGCAGAGCCGCACCAGTCCCCTGCAAGAGAGGCAGAGCCGCACCAGTCCCCTGTAAGAGAGGCAGAGCAGCACCAGTCCCCTGCAAAAGGGGGAGACTACACGCTGCTCCCACCTCCGTCGCCAGGAGACTACACGCTGCTCCCACCTCCATCGCCAGGAGACTACACGCTGCTCCCACCTTCGTCGCCAGGAGACTACACGCTGCTCCCACCTTCACCGGCAGGCACAGAGCAGCAGGAGCTGCCTCTGCCTCCGCCACCTTCACCGGCAGGAGCAGAGCAGCAGGAGCTGCCTCTGCCTCCGCCATGTCCACCAGCAGAGGGTGAATGCCTGCTGGGTCCCTGTCCACCAGCAGAGGGTGAATGCCTGCTGGGTCCCTGTCCACCAGCAGAGGGTGAATGCCTGCTGGGTCCCCGTCCACCAGCAGAGGGTGAATGCCTGCTGGGTTCCCGTCCACCAGCAGAGGGTGAATACCTGCTGGGTCCCTTTCCACCAGCAGAGGATGAATACCTGCTGGTATCACTTCCCCCTCCAGCAGAGGATGAATGCCTGCTGGTATCACTTTCCCCACCATCACGAGGAAAGGAGCGGGAGCTGCCTCTGCCTCCATCACCATCAGGGGGAGAGGAGCAGGAGCTGCCTCTCCCTTCACCAGAAGGATCAGGATTAGATGCTGGCGGTCCTCAGCAGCCCTTGCATAGGCTGCTGAGGGAAGCACGGGGAAGAACCGCCCGGCCGCAGAGGTCGACAAGAGGGCCAACACCCGCACCCCAGCTTGTCCTTACTCCCTGCCTCGCTTCGCCCAAGGATGCCTGCCTCGCTTCGCCCAAGGATGCCTGCCTCGCTTCGCCCAAGGATGCCTGCCTCGCTTCGCCCAAGGATGCCTGCCTCGCTTCGCCCAAGGATGCATGCCTCGCTTCGCCCAAGGATGCTTGCCACGCTTCGCCCAAGGATGCTTGCCACGCTTTGCCCAAGGATGCCTGTCTGGCATCGCCTGGGGCTGCCCGTCGCTCCGCATCGCCTGGGGCTGCCAGTCGCTCCGCATCGCCTGGGGCAGCCCGTCGCTCCGCATCGCCTGGGGCTGCCCGCCGCTCCGCATCACCTGGGGTTGCCAGCCGCTCCGCATCGCCTGGGGTTGCCAGCCGCTCCGCATCGCCTGGGGCTGCCAGTTGCTCCGCATCGCAGCAGAAAGTACTATGGCCGGAACCCCACCAAGGGGAGCTGCCGGCCACGAAGAAGGTGGGGGAGGTCAGGAGGCCTGCTCCCACTGCAGCAGTTTCGCTGCCGGAGATCATGGGGGAGGTCCGGAGACCTGCTCCAACTGCAGGAGTTTCGCTGCCGGAGATTGTGGGGGAGGTCCGGAGACCTGCTCCCACTGCAGCTTCTTCGCTGCCGGAAGCACTGTGGTCGGAGCCCCACCAAGGGGAGCTACCGGCTACGAAGAAAGGGGGAGAGGTCAGGAGACTAGCATCCCCTGCAGCAATTTCACTGCAGGCGTGGACCAGCAGACTGTCAGCCGTGCCACTACTGGCAGGGGTGCTGACAGCATGGCCAGCCATGGGCCCACTGAAGCCTCCCTTCCCAGCCCGAGACTTTGTTCTGGACTGCTGGATTTTTAAGGGGGGAGGTGGCCATTGAGGCCATGTGTGCTTTGCACAGGGGGGGGTGTATGTGACGAAGTGTCCGCCCCTGTGTGTATTTTGTGTGTTATGTGTTGTATGTTGCGTGCGTGTGTTAATGTTGGTGTATAGTCATTGGTACATGTGATATAAACGGGTCTGTGTTTCACGTGTATTTAAAAATGTAGATTTATATTTAGGCACGAGGAGGGCACAAATCACTTCACGTGCTGGTTAAATGTAAAATGTTAGCACGGGGTTGCACGTAATTCATTCACGTGCTGGGATTCAAGTGAATAATTAATTAGTAATTGAATCCCAGCACAACAGTATATATAGACACATTTTCATTCACTCGGGGTTGGGTGTTCAGTGAGTGGAGAATGGGATTGGAGACGGAGGTAATAATAATAATAATAATAATAATAATAGTTAAAATCTGCTCACCGTGTTTTGTCTGTATAGTTCGTTTTGTTTGTCTTTTTATTTTGGCGTATAGTGCCGTGTCCTGTTTTGTGTTTGTTTGTTCAACCTTTTTATTTTCTGTTCTGTTTATTAAATGCTGAGCGAAACCATTCGCTCAGCTCCACCAAACCACACCTCTCTGTTGTTTTATTTCCTGCATCTGGTCTGACGCCAACCACTCCGGCCGTCTTTGTGACAGTGACCCTTCAAAACAAAATCTAAGAATATCAGCTCTAACTCTGCTTTAAATCTGTCAGTATTTATTGTTTCAAAACAGAATTATATATACTGTACATAACAGGTGCAATAAAAACACACACTTTTCTGTTCCATGAATTTAATGACAAAGGTGTACAGTAACATAGATTTTAGATGCAACACCAAAAAACTGTCTTTCTTAACAACACCAGTGTCGTCGCTCCTGTTGATCTGATTAGTCGGCCCACCACTGGTACTGTTCAGACCTCAAGATTATGTTAAAACATAGCAAGGAAAATGTCAGCATCCAGCTACTGACGCCATGAATAAGGCCCCAAACCCACAAGCAATTGAGAACTTGAAGCACATATATTGATACTTCTGTAAATCAAGATGCGTACTTTAGATTTACAAATAAAAATGCTGTCACTCTTCCTTAATTATAAGATCTGGTACCGTTTTGTTTACAAATTAACCCCTGCCTGTAAGATGTATCGGATCTTGCTGTGCTGTTCCCTATATTCCCGGATCACTTGAAATAACTTTCAGCACTTTTTCGTCATTGTGACAGAGCAGAAACCTTGCTTGTGTAAAGAGTGTGTGTGGGAATGTAAAGTTGGCAGGGACAGGGTTAATTCTGTCCCTGTCAACAATCACAGATGTGGCCATTCTCCAATTAGGTAACTGATTTTTATACACCTGTATAAAAGGAAGAAAAATAATTTATTTGGGAGAGGGAGTTAGGTGAGTAATTGTTTGTGTTCTGTGATTTAAGACCCTTTAGTGACGGTGACTGCTCGCTTCAGGGTAAATGCTTGTTTGGTGTTTGTTCCGGTGTTTTGTTTAAACCTTTTATTTTGGCCCTTGTGCCATTTTCTTTAATTTGTTGTTAATAAATGTGTAAGTCTTGAGTACGACTGCAATACAAAACCCAAAAGATCAGTGGATCAGCGAAACAGTTTCTTTTGTGAACATTTGTTCTTGTTTTATTTGAGAGTTGGATTAGCCAACCTCAAATATTAAACATATCTGAAGAAGTACAGACAGGGCCCAGATGACTGGGCTAGGCTTTTGTTTTCTTTAATAGTATTTATGTTTGTTTTGTTGAAAATAAAACTCCCTGTGCTACGTCACTTCTGCCTCCTGCCGCTCACTGTACACCACTTCAGCCAGACATCCTTATATCCTGTTCCGTAATAAAAAGCTTGGAGACTGCCAGTTGTTTTCCAACGCAGTACATGGAGTTTATTTTATTATTTACAGCGGGAAACCACACAAAACAATAACACGAAAAATAAACAAAAAACTAACTCCAGTTGGAGCAATATCTAAACCACAGGATCCCTAACTGAAGTTGGAACAGCTAATCCATTTATCCAACAACAACCCAGCAGGTGCCTTTATCCTTCAGCTCACACAGAGCTCTATCTTCTGTCTTCTCCTTGGCTTGTATACTGACCCAAGTATTTCCACAAGAACACATGCTTTTGTTCTCTACTTCTGCACACCTCTCATCTAGGTACAGACAAAGAGCCCCTTAAATAGGTATTCTTAATTGAATAATCCCTTTTCAATTGACTCCGATTACACACACCTGTAAGCATTAGCCCGCTGTTGCTCCGCTCCCGGATCCCTTGAAAGGGCTGGCGCTTGCAGCAGTGACGGCTCTCCCCATCTTGCGACTAGTGCTGACCACGCCCAGAGGATCTCCAGCCGCTGCTCCTCCGTCAGTCAGGGGCAGTACACCACGTAGTGCCCATACTTCCCGCAGGCACAGCACCCCTGCGGGGCGTCCCAAACGCTCCAGTAGTCTTCCCCCCATGTAGCTGGCAGGGGTGCGGGGTATTCCAGTTATGGCAGCACCTCCATCTTCGGCACATGTGCAGGCAGCACCTCTCTCTCCGACACTGGAGACAACACTGGCTCTCTTGTTTGCCTCCGGGAACGCATGCCCCTCCTCTGCTTTCGCTTTTGGGCAGGCAGTACCTCCTTTTCCTCCTGGAAGGGGCAGCTTGCCAAGTTTGGCAAATTTATTGTACTAGTTTTCTCTTTAGAAAATTCATTCTTGAGTAAACACTGTTTTATTAGAACGTCTCAATATTTAACTGTATGGATTCTTTAGTGCCATTGACTACCAATACAGTGTACATTACCGTAGCTTACATTTTTTAACAGTATTAGGTAAAGAAAAGTAATATGTCCTCTGAAAAACATAGCTTGTCTGAGAAGCAGGAGTTTTGCAGATCTCTGTGAAATGTACTTTTAATTTAATACTTTAGTACCGCTTCTTGGAAAATAGATGTGGAGGCAATGTACTGTGCTGTATATATAGGTTGTTTTTAGTTAAAGGATTGTGAATATAGTGTAGTACTTATTTATCTTTGTGCCAGAATACACAAGGTCACAGTGGGACAGCGCTGTATTATTTTTGTAGTCCCACAGAACCTCTGAGCCGGGATGATTCAAACAGGGAGAGAAGAAAAGCTGAGAGCAAACACACAGCAGAGCTGGAGGCGGGAGGGCATTACAGAGGGTCCCCTCCGAATGAAAGCCTGCTGCTGTTGAGCTCTGAATCAGGCCTGCATTGTAACCCTTAGAAGGCTTCACACCGGGGCCCAGGGAACTAGAGATCATCTGTCATGGAAAATCAGGGTTCATTGCAACAGGAGGCAAGGGATGTGAATGTGGGTTTTGTTCGATATTCTCAGCGGGAAGCCCTCCCTGACAGAAATCTCTGGCAGCTAAGGAATAAACTGCACTAAGGCCCCTCTATCTCACCATTTGCTGACTGACACTTGTGGAGACAAGCATACTACCAAAATACAACAAAACATGTGAACACTTACAGACGAACACACATTTTTTGTTTGTTTAGTTACTGGACCTGACTCATTAAACAGGGTTGAACTAAAATTTGGGAAAATACGTATAGCATTCTTTAAAGTGTTGTAGCGAGACCTGTGTATAATAAGATAAGATTGCCTGTGTTGGAAGGTTCAGCTTGTGATCGGCAAAACAACAGGAAATCATGTAGCTGTTAAAATAGCAATGCTCTCAAGCACTTTTATTTAACAAAAATAAAACAAAATAAATGATTTTTAAACATATGTGAACCAGGACAGAAAAATCAGTCACTTGGTCAAAAATACTGTTTTATTATGGCAATGGATTGGGCATATAATAAGCCTTAAAATGAGACCAAACTAATTGATATATCTCAAACGGGGGGAGAGATATGACAGTTTGAAATCACCAAAGTCAGAAGCGGCCATTTTGAGAAAATTAAGTTGAAAGATGGGACACCTACTTTTCAGCTATTTCCTTAGCAATGTTATAGTGCTCATACATACAACACAATTTCACCAATAACTCCCCATACCTGTATGCAAGCTATGACAAAGAAATGATATGATACAAATATTTATTGAAACTGGTCTGTCATGGGACGAGTCTTACAATGCATGGCACCAGTCCGCCATAGCCTGAGGAATGAGTCAACCTTTACAGCTCGCTTACCTGCAGGACACGTTTTGGCCTGTATTATTTCCTCTGATTTGCAGGGTTGTTTTTTTTTTAATAAATAAAGTATTTTTATTTATATAACCCTTATTAACACTAGAACCACCTCTTGTACTTTCTCCAGAAGCTTGCCTTGTATGGTTTGACGGCAGTACTTTTATGTCACACCGCTTGAACGCAGGAACTCGTCCAGGTAGCACCATAGCATGGTGTGACAGGGTGGCTGTGCAGTGACGTCAGGACAGAAGCAGGAAGGAAACTGACACCAGTACTGCAGATCAAAATAAATGACGCGGCGCGCCGTTTTATTTTTAAATAACAAAAATAAATAAAAGTATTTAAACAGAAAAAGACTGTGCTCGCAGAGCAAAAATAAAAGGTTTAAATAAAACAAATCATGAACACACAATAATAAATACAGGTCAGGCTGGGCAGTCGCTGTCACTGTTCCTGTATACTTTCATTTTTTTAAGTTTCGTTTTCTCTCGCTCTCTGCTCTCACTCCTAATACACCCACTACGAACCACGAACTGAGAGTGCTGTAGGTTTTTATGAAGGTCACCTTCTGCACGAGGTTTTAAACTGCTGTGGATGGGGCTTCCCATCCACGCTACTAAAAATAAAACACACGGCTACGCCGTCATATAAACCCAATAAATCATAACGACAATAACAATACAAACAAATACAAAATAACACAGGGGCGGAGGGGAAACCCACTGTACAGGGTTCCTTGCCCTGTTACATATCCCCCCCCCCCCCCTTGTGCAATGCACACTTGGCCCCAACGGCCACCTCCCCCCTCTCTCAAAGTCCCGGAAGAGGAGGAAGCAAGGTGTTTCTGGGGGTGGCCATGGTGGAATGTCCTCCACCCCCACTTCTTCATGGCTAACAGCTCCCTCTTCCGGGGCTTCAGCCACACTATATCCTGCTGCGAAAGTTTGGCTGAGGGAGCTGGTCTCCTGACCTCCCCCCCTTCTTCATGGCCAGTAGTTCCCCTTTGTGGGGTTCCAGCCACCATACTTCCTGCCATGAAAGTGCGGCTTGGGGAGCTGGTCTCCTGACCTCTCCCCCCTTCTTCGTGGCCGGCAGCTCCCCTTTATTTCCTGCGGCTGGTCTGCTCCTGGCGAAGGCGGCAGGGGCTCCTCCTCTTCTGGCTGCGAAGGCGGCAGGGGCTCGTCCCCTTCTGGCTGCGAAGGCGGCAGGGGCTCCTCCCCTTCTGGCTGCGAAGGCGGCAGGGGCTCCTCCTCTTTTGGCTGCAGCAGGAGAACCAGCAGGCATGCTCCCTCTGCTGGTGGCGGTGATGGAGGCGGAACCAGCAGGTACTCTCCCTCTGCTGGCCAAGGTGGGAGCGACCCGCAGTCCTCCCATGGCAGTGGAGGTGACACCAGCAGGTATTCTTCCTCTGCTGGCGGAGGTGGGAGCGACACAAAGTCCTCCCACGGAGGTGGAGGTGGCACCAGCAGGTATTCTCCCTCTGCTGGCGGATAACTGGGCTGTGGACATTCAGCCTTCCCCCTCTTGGGCTGTGGACGCACCGACTCCCCCCTCTTGGGCTGTGGACGCACCGACTCCCCCCTCTTTGGTGCAGGACGTACCGACTCCCCCCTCTTGGGTGCAGGACGCACCGACTCCCCCCTCTTGGGCGCAGGACGCAGCAACTCCCCCCCCTTGGGCGCAGTTTGGGCTCCTCCCACTCAGGTGCAGGACATTCGTGCTCCTCCCTCTTGGGTGCTGGAGATGGCTGGGTCTGGTCTGCTGCTCAGAACCACTCTGCAGCATCCCCCACCAGACCCTGGTTCCATGCCTCTTCATACTGGGGGTCCCCATAGGGGCTGTCCTCCTGGACGTGCCCAAACTCGCCACAGAGCCCCCTCCATCCTCCACTGCTCCTGTTCGGCTGCCCATTCTGGAGGCCCAAAATTAGTTGGCACCCGGGACAACCACCTCTTGCTCTGCTGCTGCTTCTCCTGGCAGCTCTTTCTCCTTTTTCCTCCCATCCTTCTTCCTCACTCTCCTTTTCACTCCATAAGTAATAAAAAATGGAATAAAATAAGCGTAAAACAAAAAAACAAAAACTGCAGTATTCTACTCTGCCTGCGTCCAGGAGGGACTGGTGAACCCACGCAGGACACCACGTGTGACAGGGTGGCTGTGCGGTGATGGCAGGACAGAAGCAGGAAGGAAACTGACACCAGTACTGTAGATCAAAATAAATGACGCGGCGCGCCGTTTTATTTTTAAATAACAAAAATAAATAAAAGTATTTAAACAGAAAAAGACTGTGTTCGCAGAGCAAAAATAAAAGGTTTAAATAAAACAAATCATGAACACACAATAATAAATACAGTTCAGGCTGGGCAGTCGCTGTCACTGTTCCTGTATACTTTCATTTATTTAAGTTTCGTTTTCTCTCTCCTCGCTTTCTCCGCTCTCACTCCTAATACACCCACCACGAACTGAGAGCGCTGCAGGCTTTTATGCAGGTGACCATCTCCCGATTAGCAACAAATTAATCACTTAATTCGGGAGATGGCCACCTTCTGCACTAGGTTTTTAAACTGCTGTGGATGGGGCTTCCCATCCACGCTACCAAACAAAATAAAACACACGACTACGCCGTCATATAAACACAATAAATCATAATAAATGCAGCACCACATAAATACTCAGAAACCAGCTGCATCCATTGCCTGTCAGTCACAGCAGATTCCGTTTTGCTGGATCGCAAACTGTTGAGACTTTGCAACATCTTGTTATTTTTAATTCACTTCGAAAAGATTGCAAGCTCTATGCATTCACCGCCACAACATGGGCGCAGCCCCAGAATTCACTGCGCGTAGATGGATTCAGCCAATCGGTGGACACCACACATAGACAAATGACATCACACATAGCAACAAGCAGAACTGTTTACACTGCAACCGCTTCTTAAAACCGTTTTCATTGGCTAAATATGATGTAAGTCTATTAATGACCTACGTATCGGGGAAGAGGGAAGCCACAGCTTTCAAATGATACCTGGATGTTGTGGTTTTGACTAAAAAATAACAGGTAGGCAATAAACAATAAGATGATCTGTTTGATGGTGTTCTGGAGGAGGAGCAAGAACAAAGTAAGAAGAGCCCAAAAAGAGAAACACAGTTGTTTGAAGAAGAGGAGGAAGAGGAGGAGGAGGATAATGACAAACTAAATATTTCCTCAATGTCGCTTCTCACACCCTTAGCTGAGACTGTAAATGCAGTAGTGACAAGTCCAGAGGTAAGGGTATTTGACCAGGCTGTTGTATGTTTTTGGATTTGATATATCCAAAATACTTTGTTGATACCCTCCCACAATATTGAGTGTGTAGTATTATAGGGCAGCAGTGTGGAGTAGTGGTTAGGGCTCTGGACTCTTGACCAGAGGGTTGTGGGTTCAATCCCCAGTGGGGGATACTGCTGTTGTACCCTTGAGCAAGGTACTTTACCTAGATTGCGCCAGTAAAAACCCAACTGTATAAACGGGTAATTGTATGTAAAAATAAATAATGTGATATCTGTATAATGTGAAATAATGTATAATGTGATATCTTGTAACAATTGTAAGTCGCACTGGATAATTGCGTCTGCTAAGAAAATAAATAATAATAACAGGGTGGAAGTGAGAGAGAGAGAGAGAGACGTGAATAAATCATATCCGGGTAAACAGGTTGTGGGGGCGGAGGGAGTGAGAGTGTCTAATGCCTCAGATGTTGATGTTAAATATTCTTGATGTTGATGGTAAATATTCTTCACTTCACTGACACACTCTGACATCCGATTCAGTGGAAGAATTGTATGTATTTGAATTTAAATCAGAATCTGTATTCAGTATTATTTCTAATACTTCTTTTTCACTGAGCAATTTTCGCCAGTTTACAGACATCGCTGTTTATTGTATGTAATTCAGTCAACGTCTAGAAGAGGGCACAGGAGACCAATAAAAGGTGTTACAGAAACCTAGTGTTACAATATCTTGTCATCAGACGCTGTAGGCTCGGTAATTCAAGTTTAAAGTTGCAGAACGTACCGGTACGTTCATACTCCCTGGGGACCAGAGAGCAGTGAACGTACCGGTATGTTCGTACTACTCAAAGGGTTAAACAATTATAAAGTAATAAAGTTAACACATTTAAATATGAAAATAAAGATAACACTGTTATTGATGTAACTAGTGGAATAATACACATTTATACTGTAGAACATGGCAATGTGTGGAAACAAGTACCAGTACATTTTATAAGGAAAACAATACATCACAAAAATACACACTACTAACCTCACTTTGTTAAAATAAACTACCATGAGTACAAAACATAGTCAATACCAAAACAAATAGTAATGGCCTGCAGATTTCGAATTATATCCACAGAAGAAAACAATAAGCAACATACATTTTGTAAGACATGACCTCAAGCACATGCCTTCCGTGGGATGTTAATCTGTGTAGATTGATGGCCCTCAGAAAGCAGAGGCCCTTGAGTGACGAGGAACTCCACCCTCCAAAAAAGCCAAGCAAATGTTCTACTCTGATTCTTAGCAACAATACATGTAGGTTTCCCATGCCCCTCCCCCACACACAACATTTTGTGGATGGTGGATAGACAAAGTTCAGGGGTATAGTGGTGGATGTCTGTATTAAATAAGCCATTGCTTCAATAGTTTACTATGTTTATTAATGAAAGCATCAGGAAAGGATGGAGCTTTATCGAATATGCATTAAACAAACCAACAGGAAGTGCTGAGGCCAATCGAGCATTTTATCAGAACATTGCTAAAAGGCACATGGTTTGGAGTTCTGCTCTACATCAATTGATTGTTCACGCTCATTCAAACGGGAGGAGTTTTAGTTATTGAACTAAAATCAATATAGCACGCTCTATAAAAGTGCTTACAAGTAATAATACCATGCAAGAACACTCACCTTTTTTATATAATATGAAAAAGATAGCAACAAAAGAAAAAGTGTACTAAAAACTCTCCAGAAGAGTCTGTTTTTGATACCCTACCCAAAATGTAAGATAGTATTAGTATTATTTGGTTGTTAAATGCTTAAACAAAGACTTGAAATAAACAATGTAAAGTTGCAGTTTTTACACTAGAAGCCACAAATTTTATTTTTACAATGGAGCTCACCAAATAAAAACTAATAAATAGTTTTCACGTTCAGACCATGGGAGAAGACAAGTCTGAAACTTCACCCCCACATCTTTAGCCCTCCACTGCCATGGAGCTGTTGTAGTGAAGGAGGGCTTTTTTCACTGTAACAAGCAGACCTGCAAGTGAAACAGGATTCATGATTAAAAGACCCTTTTTAATATCCCTTGTGTGAACGTGGCATGTCAGCTTGATGTTGACCTTGACAGATAGTCTGGAGATAGGAGGGAGCAGAAAGGTTGAGACAGCGATAGGCAAGTAAAAGAGTTTTGAATGTGGAACCAGAATTAGCAAACAGTTGCATTAATTGGCAGCTGCTCCAAACTAAATTGTTTACTAATTAATAAAGTGAGCTGAAACATGTTTGAGGTTGAATACATATATGAAGATAATTTGCCATAAATGCAGTAAGCATGAACGTGCATGAAAAACAATAAGTAGTAGAAGCAGTACACATTATTAAAACTATGACATTGAAACATGCAATTAGCTACTGCAGGGTCACAAGACCAAACATTGTTTGTGCTCTTGTCAAGTAGTGAATAGCGACTCTCTGACTCTAGCCCACAAAAAACAAAATGGTGGACCAACCACAGCATCACAAATTTCTCTGGATAAATGATTTGTAATAAAAGTGAAATAAAAATGTATAGTGGAAAGCCTGAGGCTTTGGACATTATTACCCACTGTCTGCCCCTTTTTCAACCCTCGGGGCAAGTTTTCCAATATAAGCTGCAACTCCAGTCAATATCTGAATAATATTATTTATTTATTAGCAGAAGCCCTTATCCAGGGCGACTTACAGTTGTTACAAAATATCACATTACAAAATACCACATTATAGAATACCACATTTCAGAATACCACATTATAGAATACCACATTTCAGAATACCACATTATAGAATACCACATTTCAGAATATCACATTACAGAGCAGTTATAAAGTACAGTAAAATCAGTAGAAAATAAGATCAATTTAAAATAAGAGCAAAATAAAGAATACAGTAAATAATTACATTTAAGAGCAAATTTGACTGAAAGAAGTTAAACGTATAGTAAAAATATTTACTTATACGAGTAAATTCCATTAAGAGCATGTAGTAAGTATGATAGATAGATAAGAACGATTTCAAATAAGAGCAATTACAAAAAATGTGAATACAGATACCTATAACAGTAAAATCAAGTACAAGATACAGGAAATAGTTATAATTAAGGGCAGTAGTAGAATATGGCAAGATATGGAGTAGTTCAGTGCAAGTACAAGCTGATGCAAGTACTGGTACAATTGGGTGCCATGTAGTCCAGTATAGTCGAGAGTTGTGAGGTCTGATCAGGTGTGTCTTGAGGAGGCACCGGAAGGTGGTCAGGGACTGAGCAGTCCTGATATTCGTGGGTAGGTCGTTCCACCACTGAGTGGCAAGGGAGGAGAAGGAGTGGGCTCTGGAGGCAGAAGTGGGGAGACAGCTAATCTGCCGGTGGTGGAGGAGCGGAGGGGTCGAGAGGGGGTGTAGGGAGAAATGATGGAGATAGGAGATAGGAGGGAGCAGAAAGGTTGAGACAGCAATAGGCAAATAAAAGAGTTTTGAATTGTATACGAGCAGCGATAGGGAGATAGTGGAGTGAGCGGAGCACCGGTGTAGTGTGGGAGAAACGAGGAAGGGAAAAGACAAGGCGGGGAGCAGAGTTTTGGATGAGCTAGAGTGGACGGATATCAGAGGCAGGGAGACCGGCCATGAAGGGGTTGCAGTAATCAAGGTGGCACAGTACCAGGACCTGAACTAGGAGCTGTGTGGAGTAGTCGGTGAGGAAGGGGCGAATTCTGCGTATGTTGCTGAGGAAGAATATTGTTACATGTGTTTATTTTGTCCATTCAGTCCTCCATCTTCATACTGTCAACCATATATGCCACCCTCACATTCCAAACATTAATTTGCATCTGTGACAGGGTGGCTGGGCGGTGACGTCACAGCAGAAGCAGAAACTTAAAAACACTCACCCCAAGTCCGCAGTTTCCAAATAATAAAGACGCGGCGCGCCGTTTTTATTAACAAAAATAAATAAAATATTCAAACAAAAACACTGTGCTCACAGAGCAAAATAAAAGGGTAAACAAAAATAATCACGAACACAAAATACTACGAAAACAACACAGGTCAGGCTGGGCAACTGCTTTCACTGTTCCTGTATTTAATTTTAGTTTTGTTTTCTCTCTCCTCGCTCTCTCCGCTCCTCTCTAACACCCACCCCGAGTGCAGCGAGCTGCAGGCTTTTATATCATGGCTGAGGGGTTTAACTAACTGGCAATTATTCTATTACCCCTCGGCCACAATCTGCACGGGTACAATTATTATGCGTGACTGCCAGCTAATTCAATAATAACTAGCTGACAGTCATGCATTCCCACGAGTTGTTTTTAAAACAAAAACAAAACACACGGCGCTTCGCCGTCAATAAATACAACTACAATAAATCATAAAACAAAACAAATACAAAACAATAATCTGTACAGGGGCGGAGGGGGAAACCCTGCTACAGCATCATAATATTTGAGACCACTATATAAAAATAGCATTCTTAACTTTGTGGCACCCTTGAACAATATGTACAGGCTCTGTCTCACTCAAAATATTGACTTTAATATGCTGCTGCATTCAAAAATCAACTCTCCCTCAATCTTTACTTCTCTATACCTCACTGTAAAAGAGCCCCTAGCTCCCCCTCAATTTGTACCCTTCAATACCTCATTGTAATGGAGCCCTAAACTCCCCCTCAGTCTGTATCCTTCTATACCTCACTGTAACAGAGCCCCCAACTCTCCTTCAATCTGTACCCTTCCACACATTTTTGTAACAGAGCCCTAAAATCCCTCAGTCTATACCCCTCTATACCTCACTAATAGTCCCCAACTCTCCCTCAATCTGTACCCATCTAGCCCCCACAAACAGCACCCCAAATCTCCCCATAAGCATCCATGTACACCCTTCTAGCTGTGAGGTAGTACCAAACTGCCTCCTAACTCTGTATACCTAACTCTGGAGGCTGTGTGGTCCAGTGGTTAAAGAAACGGGCTTGTAACCAGAAGGTCCCCGGTTCAAATCCCACCTCAGCCACTGACTCATTGTGTGACCCTGAGCAAGTCACTTAACCTCCTTGTGCTCCGTCTTTCGGGTGAGACGTAATTGTAAGTGACTCTGCAGCTGATGCGTAGTTCACACATCCTAGTCTCTGTAAGTCACCTTGGATAAAGGTGTCTGCTAATAAGCAAATAATAATGCTAATATCATTGTACCCCTTGCTAAGTCCACTACTCTCAATATTCCTTATTTAACCCATGTCCCTTGCCTTTCCCCACCCCCCTTCTTTCAATACTGTTTTCTCATGTTTCCATCTCTCTCAACTTCAATTTCTTCTGATTCTCTCCCTGCTGGCCCCTCTGCCTCTCGTCCCTGCCTCTGTTTTCCTTTCTCTCTTTCTATAGCTCTCCCCCTGCAGAGAACACTGTCCCTGGAGTGACCTTTTCTTAATGAGCCTCAGATCACGAGTCAGGAAAAAAGCTTTCAGTTTAGTCTTCAGAACAAAATAAGCATCACATTGCAAGTCCCCGGGCAGAGACAGAGAGTGAGGAGAGAAAGAGGAAAGAAAAACAAGGCAACAAGTTACTTCTAACTTCCAACCTTAAAGTAAGTGCCGAGGATTGGAGGGATAGAGAGGAAGGCATTTTCTTAAATGGGGAAGAGTGGAGAAAAAACAAATAGAAGGGAGGGAAAGACTCTGAGAGCTGGTTTCAGCACTCTGATCAGCTCCACTCATAAAAATAACCCACTCTTGGCATCCAGAGTTGCTTAGGATTTTTGTTTATTGCAAGTTTATTTTTATTATTATTATTATTATTATTATTATTATTATTATTATTATTATTATTATTATTATTATTATTATTATTTATTTCTTAGCAGACACCCTTACCCAGGGCGACTTACAGTTGTATACAAAAAATACATATCAAGAATTACAGTACAATTAAGAGCAAGATACAAAATACAATGACTTCAGTCCTAAGGGATGTCATGTGTTGGTCCTAGTACACGACTTCTAGTTGGTTTCTTGAATTGACTAAAGGATAGTCAACAAGTTAGTTTGAAAAGATTACTGGTACTGATTAATCTTCCTTTTACTGGGTATGACTGTGGTGCTGTAGGCTCCATTAATATGAGTGTCACTTCTGAAAATTGAACTCTTCAGAAAGTTGGACCTGGCCAACTCTGGTATTGACATGATAGCTGTGCCTACAACTGTTTTTCTGATACTCCATTAATGTTTATAGCAAAAAAGTATAGATAATGATAGTAAAAGAAAGGTAAAACACATGACTAACCATTGTCAGATGTTCATGGTGTATAGTATAAGCACAGGTAACTGAAAAATTGCAGAAAAGGTGGCCATGGTAAACTTTCGTTTTTGTAATTTAGTGTTAGTTTTAAAGTGGTTTTGGCTACAGTCAGACACCATGGGTTTTGTCACCATGAGAACTGTGCAAGCGCAGATCCTTGCCATTGAGTCTTGGGCACCAGTCCAGTGGATGTTGAGATCTGTTATTATGCCACCTAGTACTATAGGTTGTACTGCATTACAAAGTCGTGGTATGCAAAATACTGCATTACACTGCAGATTATTGAAGTAATACTTGGTAAAAAATAACAAAAAAGTGTATGCAGCTCAAATTGTGTTAAAAATCTGTATATTTTTTTAATGACGTAAGAAAATGCTAACAAGCATATTCAGATCTTGTACTTATGTGTATACTGATAATTTCAAAATGCATTTCATCTGTAACTTTAAGATCTTCAGTAATACTGCATGGAACTAAGAAAGTATAATTAGAAAACCGCTTGATAAGGGCAATGTTAAAGGATTTCTTTTAGGTTCTGTAATACTGAGGAATTAGCATTTGGAAATGTTTTACTGGAATTATTTTTTTTTTAATGAAATTTTATCTTGCATATGAAGCTGTTAATATGCAAGACCATAACTTACACAGTGTTGTTTTGAGAAATTCAAAGTTAACAGTTTGGTTTGATCAAATTAATACGCCGATTAATTAATTAAATAAATCTATATCAAGCTCCTCTTTGAGTTGGAGTTCGTCATCTAAATTCTGACTTAGTGCTTTAAAGGAAGATGTTGCAATGTTTGAAAATACTTAAAGTTACTTTAAAATAGGATAAGGAAATGATATCAATCTTAACAGCAGAAAGTAATTACTAAAGCATTTTACTTGGCTAAGTGTTTGATTAAGCATGTGTTGCAATTAATATTAGTGATGATAAATGGTTCTGGCTCCATAGAGTGAGTTTCTCCACATTGCCCTGCAAGTGGTCATCAAGACTACCCTGAAAGGACCATGTTTAAGGAGGTGAGAGAACAGTCCAGTCTGCCGAGATTCTCATTGTCCTGAACTGTGTGGTTCACCACATACAATAGTGTTCACTGACAAGCAAGATTTTGTGACCTAATCTGGATTTGAACCAAGGAGGAGAAAAACAACTACTTCAGCCGTCTCGGTACCCTTAACATGTAATTTAATATTTTGCAACTCATAGATGTAAATGTAATTAATTTATAACACTTTCAAATTTCTTAAAGGTAATCACTTGAAAAATATAAGTATTGGCACACCCCTGGTTTTTACATACTATTTATCACCACAGTCTTTCTGTGTCCTTGGTAATTCATAGACTGTTTTTCTGGAGTGTGGCCCGTGCGTGTATTATTATTATTATTTATTTCTTAGCAGACACCCTTATACAGAGCGACTTACAATCGTAAGCAAATACATTTCAAGTATCACAGTACAAGTAATAATACAATTAAGAGCAAGATAAATACAATGACTTTGGTTCAAGCAAGTACAAGTGTGACAAAATACAATTCAATAATACAGCAGATAACAGTGTCAGTGATAGTTACATCAGGATATGATTAAATACAAAATACTACAGATTAAACACTTGGCAGATTACAGTACTCTGAAGTACAGGATTAAATGCAGTAAAATAGGGGGCAGATAAGAGCAAGTAAAGCACATTTAAGGAAGGGTGATAAGTGTCCCAGGGGAAAAACAGAGGAGTTCTACAGGTGCTGTCTGAAGAGGTGAGTCTTAAGGAGGCACCGGAATGTGGTCAGGGACTGGGCAGTCCTGACATCTGTAGGAAGGTCATTCCACCACTGCGGAGCGAGGGTGGAGAAGGAGCGGGCTCTGGAGGCAGGGGAGCGTAGAGGAGGTAGAGCCAGTCTTCTAGTGCAGGCGGAACGGAGAGGTCGAGTGGGGGTGTAGGGAGAGATGAGGGTCTGGAGGTAGCTGGGTGCAGTCTGGTCAAGGCGTCTGTAGACTAGTACAAGAGTCTTGAACTGGATGCGAGCGATGATCGGGAGCCAGTGGAGTGAGCGGAGTAGTGGAGTTGCATGGGAGAAGCGAGGCAAAGAGAACACCAGGCGGGCAGCGGAGTTCTGATTGAGCTGGAGCGGACGGGTGGCGGACGCAGGGAGGCCAGCCAGGAGGGAGTTGCAGTAGTCTAGGCGGGAGAGTACCAAGGCCTAGACCAGGAGCTGGGTGGCGTAGTTGGTGAGGAAAGGTTGGATTCTTCGGATGTTGCTCAGGAAGAATCGGCAAGTGTGTGCCAGAGTGGAGATGTGCTGGGAATAAGAGAGGCAGGGGTCCAGGGTGACTCCGAGGTTCTTAGTGGAGGAAGAGGGAGAGAGTGTGGTAGATTCCAGGGGAACAGAGATAGATAGATCAGAGGAGGGGGAGGAGGAGGAGGGAAAGAAAAGGAGGTTGAGTTTGAGGTGATGCGAGTGCATCCAGGAGGAAATAGCAGACAGACAGGTAGAGATACGGGAGGGGATGGTGGAGTCAGAGGTGGGGAAGGAGAGAAAAATCTGAGCATCATCAGCATAGAAATGGATGCGATGAGGGGGCCCAGGGAGTGGGTGTAGAGAGAGAACAGGAGGGGACCCAAGACTGACCCTTGGGGGACTCCTGTTAAGAGAGGGTGAGGTGTGGAGGTTGCTCCACGCCAGGTTACCTGGTAAGTGTGGTTGGAGAGGTAGGAGGAGAACCAGGCCAGAGCAGTGCCAGAGATCCCCAGGTCAGCAAGAGATGATAGTAGAATAGAGTGATCAACAGTGTCAAAGGCAGCAGAGAGGTCGAGGAGAATTAGGACAGAGGAGAGAGAGGCAGCTCGGGCAGACTTTAGTGAGTTGGTGACAGACAGGAGGGCGGTTTCAGTGGAGTGAGCAGAGCGGAAGCCAGATTGGAAAGGTCGAGCAGAGAGTGGTTGGACAGGAAAGCAGAGAGCTGGCGGTGTACAGTCTGCTCGAGGGTTTTGGAGAGGAAGGGTAGGAGGGAGACAGGATGGTAGCTCTGGAGGGAGGTGGGGTCGAGGGTAGGTTTTTTGAGGAGGGGAGTGATAGAGGCTTTTTTGAAGGCAGAGGGAAAGAGACCAGAAAGGAGAGAGGTGGTGAGAAGGGAGGAGATGAAGGGAAGTAGAGCAGGAGCAGCAGCTTGAAAGAGGTGAGTGGGGAGGGGGTCCAGGGCACACGTGGTGGGTTTGTGACCCTGGAGCAGGGAGGAGAGGTCAGAGTCTGAGAGGGGCGAGAAGGAGGGTGAGTTAGTAGGGGATGCAGTAGGTGTAGGGGTTGGAGCAGGAGGGGGTGCGGGGGAGAGAGAGGTGTTAAAGAGTTTGCGGATATCTGAGATTTTAGGAGGCAACGTCATCAGGGGAGATAGAGGAGGGAGGAGGAGGGGGGAGGGTTTAGGAGGGAGGAGAAGGTAGAGAATAGTTTATGTGGGTTGTTAGTGGAGGCTTGGATTACAGATTGGAAATAAGTACATTTAGCAGAGGAGAGAGTAGAGGAGAAGGAGGAGAGGAGAGTGCGGTAAAGGTCTCAGGCAGCAGGGAGTTTGGTTCTCTTCCATTTCTTTTCAGCAGATTGCAGTGTAATTCTTGCTGAGCGGAGCACAGAGGAGAGCCAGGGTTGGGGAGGGGAGGGGCGAGCAGGTATACTGTAGCTTCAATATTTTAAACTATGGTACATAGCCTCTGTATTTTAAGGCACTACAGCGTGATGTGCAAGGTGAGTTATATAGTCAGGGTGGTGCAGGTTGGCGTTCTGGCTGTGCATTCCAGTAAGTCCAATAAGTCCATTGTTTGTCAAATTATGCTTTAATGTTTTAGACGGAGCGGGTTCCATTTTCAATTTTCTTATGTTGACCTTTACTTTTGTATGTATTTTAGTATGTACGATTGTTGGCTATAAATAAATACATTTGAAGTGACATTTGTGTTTGTAGTTGTTAGCTACATTATACATGTATACCATGTATGTAACACTAACATTATTAAGCTTTTAAAATTATGATAGAACTCCCTACCCAATACACAATTTGTTTATACTTAATTGTTCAGTGAATCTGCTAATCATGCATTTTCTCAAAATGATTAGAAGTAGCCACCGAACACTTACAGTATTATAAGAACATTTTATATACATACAAACGTGTAAAGGTGAAAGTGTACATTGAGTGTGGGGGGAGTCTGACAACATTAAATACGTTTAGACAAATTCCATGTCAATGATCTAATTCCTAGTGGATCTGTGTGCCCTTGTACGCCTGTTCTTCATTCTTGTGTGGCTAAGACACAGACATTAAAAGCCAAGGACTCACTGCAAAGCCGCAATCACCTAAGGAAACTTTTAATTTTAATATTATTTGTTTATTTATTTAGCAGACGCCTTTATCCAAGGCGATTTACAGAGACTAGGGTGTGTGAACTATGCATCAGCTGCAGTGTCACTTACAACTACGTCTCACCCGAAAGACGGAGCACAAGGAGGTAAAGTGACTTGCTCAGGGTCACACAATGAGTCAGTGGCTGAGGTGGGATTTGAACCGGAGACCTCCTGGTTACAAGGACGTTTCTTTAACCACTGGACCACACAGCCACCTAATATGCCATTTTCTGTCTTATAATGTACATATGCAGAATTCAAATAGGCTACAGGTGCATTGATAATTTCTTGGTAGCAACATTACACTTTGTGCAAATAATATTATACAGTAAACATTCTGTACGGTTACAAACGGTTAAAACAACTGAATAAATCTCCTTCATAACCACAAGTACAGAAAAGGCTAAAATATTTTCAAAGGCTAAAATATTGAATTATGTAGATTGTCAAAAATCTTGCCCCTTGTGTGATAGTGTTCCAAAAAACATATTATTCTTTTTTAAGATTTACAGAAATATAACTTAGGGGCAGGCGATTTTATGGAGGGTTTCCAGTGTTTTCTTTTCTGTCAGTTACACTATGAATTTTGGTTGTGGATATGTGTTTTTATGTTGTTTTTTTAATATATATATTTTACTAGGAAAAAAATAACTATTGAGATGCCCCATGTCCCCATCTTTGCATTTTATTAAATGTATTTCCTACTTTTTTAAAATGTATTTTTGTTTACTGGTATTTTAATATATTACAGCACTGAGAAAGCAATCCTTTATACCGAATTGCCTTATGTTGTGCGATTAAAATTGTATGCTGCTGTTTCTGATATTTCTAAGCGTATTCATGTGGACACCCAGAGAGTATTTTTATTCTGATTATTTCTTAGTTCAACAACTAAGAATTGTATAAACCCTTCACAATTCACTTACCAATAGACCTGTTTTTTATTTTAATTACCTTGTTCAGTGGTTAAAGTGCTGGACTACAGTGTGGAAGACAGTGGTTTTGAGTAGCTCAGTGGGTGGGGTGATTAGGGCTGCAATGGGTTTGAGTAGCTCAGTGATTAGAGTGCTGGGTTGCTGTGTGGAAAGCAATGGGTTTGAATAGCTCAACAGTTAGAGTAAGGACTGCACCTTGGAAGACAGTGGTTTTGAGGAGCTCAGTGGCTGCATTGTAAACATATTATTCATATAAAACTCATAGTCTTTGGGAATGATAAAATATATGGAAAAATATATGTATTATGTATGTAACGTTATATAAAATATATTTAACATATTATAAAATTGGCCCGTTTTCATCATATGGAAAATATATTTACAATGTATTTGCTTAAACATATTGTAAATATATTTAAAATATAATTTCAGGTAACAATATATCAATTATATTGTCCATGTATTTTTCAGAAATGTATTATTCAATATATTTACTAAACATGTATTATATAATGTATTCACAATATATTACATCATGTAAAGTGCCTGGACACACACCATATTTTGCATGTGTTCCACCAAACAGATATGAAGCAAATAAATAAGAAAGGAATGGAATTCCGCAATTTCACTTAAAAATAACCACTATCTTTAAACATAACGGAATATATCAACATTTTGTAAAAATTCAGTGTATATAAAACACTCAAGTACAAAAATGAAAAGCTTTCAACATACAGTACTGTGCAAAAGTTTTAGGCAGGTGTGAAAAAATGCTGTAAAGTAAGAATGCTTTCAAAAATAGACATGTTAATAGTTTATATTTATCAATTAACAAAATGCAAAGTGAGTGAACAGAAGAAAAATCTACATCAAATCAATATTTGGTGTGACCACCCTTTGCCTTCAAAACAGCATCAATTCTTCTAGGTACACTTGCACACAGTTTTTGAAGGAACTCGGCAGGTAGGTTGGCCCAAACATCTTGGAGAACTAACCACAGTTCTTCTGTGGATTTAGGCAGCCTCAGTTGCTTCTCTCTCTTCATGTAATCCCAGACAGACTCGATGATGTTGAGATCAGGGCTCTGTGGGGGCCATACCATCACTTCCAGGACTCCTTGTTCTTCTTTACGCTGAAGATAGTTCTTAATGACTTTCGTTGTATGTTTGGGGTCGTTGTCATGCTGCAGAATAAATTTGGGGCCAATCAGATGCCTCCCTGATGGTATTGCATGATGGATAAGTATCTGCCTGTACTTCTCAGCATTGAGGAGACCATTAATTCTGACCAAATCCCCAACTCCATTTGCAGAAATGCAGCCCCAAACTTGCAAGGAACCTCCACCATGCTTCACTGTTGCCTGCAGACACTCATTCGTGTACTGCTCTCCAGCCCTTCGGCGAACAAACTGCCTTCTGCTACAGCCAAATATTTCAAATTTTGACTCATCAGTCCAGAGCACCTGCTGCCATTTTTCTGCACCCCAGTTCCTGTGTTTTCGTGCATAGTTGAGTCGCTTGTCCTTGTTGCCACGTCGGAGGTATGGCTTTTTGGCCGCAAGTTCTCCATGAAGGCCACTTCTGACCAGACTTCTCCGGACAGTAGATGGGTGTACCAGGGTCCCACTGTTTTCTGCCAATTCTGAGCTGATGGCACTGCTGGACATCTTCCGATTGCGAAGGGAAGTAAGCATGATGTGTCTTTCATCTGCTGCAGTTTCCTTGGCTGACCACTGCGTCTACAGTCCTCAACGTTGCCCGTTTCTTTGTGCTTCTTCAAAAGAGCTTGGACAGCACATCTGGAAACCCCTTCTGCCTTGAAATTTCTGCCTGGGAAAGACCTTGCTGATGCAGTATAAATACCTTGTGTCTTGTTGCTGTGCTCAGTCTTGCCATGGTGTATGACTTTTGACAGTAAACTGTCTTCAGCAACCTCACCTTGTTAGCTGAATTTGGCTGTCCCTCACCCAGTTTTATTCCTCCTACACAGCTGTTTCTGTTTCAGTTAATGATTGTGTTTCAACCTACATATTGAATTGATGATCATTAGCACCTGTCTGGTATAATTGTTTAATCATACACCTGACTATATGCCTACAAAATCCCTGACTTTGTGTAAGTGTACCTAGAAGAATTGATGCTGTTTTGAAGGCAAAGGGTGGTCACACCAAATATGGATTTGATTTAGATTTTTCTACTGTTCACTCACTTTGCATTTAGTTAATTGATAAATATAATCTATTAACATGTCTATTTTTGAAAGCATTCTTACTTTACAGCATTTTTTCACACCTGCCTAAAACGTTTGCACAGTACTGTATGCTAAAAGGCTGTTTGCATTACAACAGGTGTTTGGGCTGCTTCTCTGTAGACCTGCTAACATTGTTCTTCTGAAACTATGAGACGTTACAAAAAACTGTTGCTTCCAATTAAAAATTCATTAATAGCTATGGAATTGTTGCTATGAAAGTAAAAGAAAAACCACTAATAAACTGGAAATACATTTTTACAATTTCATTCTTTTTTCATATTGGTGGGCATACAGTTTAAATATAAGGTGACTTAAAATATGAACAGCCTATTGTGTCCTTGATTGTTATTGACCTCTCTTTTTTTTCTTCTAAATACTAGGCTTAGCCCAGTATTTTTTTGTGAGGTATCTGTAATACTTCGGTATTTGCAGAAAGATTAATTAACGACCATATTTGTTCCGTCAAGAATAAACTTATTTACCAAATTAAAATCACAGTGTCTGTGTTTTGTTCTGCTGTACATGGATAAACTTATGAAGCCTTCTTGTTTTAAATTTAGTGCTGCCTGACCGTCGCAGTCTCCCATTATATGCAATATATAAATATATTGTTTGAAAACACTGCATACACTTTTAAATATATTAATGTGAATATATTTATTTACAACACATTTTACAATGTATTTTGAATATAATTTAGAAAAATAAATTGTATAAATGTGAATATGTTGATTTACAAAATACATTTATAGTATATTATAAATATATTTAAGCAACATGTCATGTTTAAGAAAATATATTATAAATACATTTCAGGTTTAAAAAATATATAATTCCATATATTAAAAATATATTTATTTTCCGTATGGGTGGGGTGCTCAAGGCTGCAGTGTCGAAGACAGTGGCTTTGAGGAGTGGAAGTGTGTAGTGTGGAAGGTTAAAGCAGATCAGTGGTTGTGCAGGGATGCATTAAAGAGATCTGCAGGTTTTAATAATCAGTGAAAATAAACCACACTTGAGGGTGTAGACTGAATGAATGGAGGGTATTCTTGGGACAGGAACTTTCACTCAAGTGATCTCTCTGCTTTGGCTGTTATGAACTTGCATTACCATACACTTTCCATTTCTAAAGCATATCCCCAGGCGCTGTACATCAGAAACATAATAAAAAGGTTTAGTTACAGCTGAACTCCAGATAAGTACTACACTCACACACTGCTGTGGGGTAATCTAACAGGCCAGTCAAACAAACGGGACAGTGAGGAAATTGACAACGCTAGGCTTGATATGTGCTTAGAGACCTCAGGCAGTAGTGAGGAGCAGGATTTAAAAATCAGCTTTACAATATTTTTTAATGTAATGCTCGGGAGGGCACAGTGCTAACGGGTGCCATGAGATCTTCTGCAGAGCAACATAATTCTGACCTAAACAACCCCTACCATTCAGGCCTGAACCTCACTTAAGCACTACCATAGTGCAGAATCGTGTGCTGGTTTTGTGATGAGAATCTGAGGCCACCAAACATTTTGCTATTGTCCTGAGGTGGAATAAAAGCATGGTCTCCAAGGCATTCAATGCAAGCTCATAATGAATAAAAGAGAACAATAGAAATTTTAAACAATAACATTTTCTAAGGAAAAAAAAAAAATATTATATGATGATTCTTAGGGAAAACATTTTAGTGTTTCCTGGCAGCTAGTTATTTCCTATGGTGTAGGTCAGCTTTACTCAAATTGCACCACTTACCATGTCTTCAACCATGTGGTCTACAGCAAAACAAAAAACAAACAAAAAAAAAGATCTAGGGACAGTACCAGGATTCTATTGCCTCTATTCCCCAATGAACTTCAGTGTTGAAATTAGGTGGTTCTTGTTTATATTGGTGTTGTCATTGGTGACCATCAGTGTTAGGAAAATCAAAAACAATATGTAGAATCAAACACCTGTGCCTGTTTTAACTGTACTATTATTCTGTACTGTTGCAGCTCATCAAACCTTTTTTCAAGTAATGTTTGTGAAATGTTGCTTACATTCATTGTCTCTCAGGGCACCATTGGGGATGTGGTGGCAACATTTCAGATGGTTTCTCCTTTAAAGATGTTTTGGGTTGTGAATATAGCAAAGCTCACAGGGTTAGCAACGGTTCTACCACTCCAGCTGGCCTCCCATTCTCCTATAAGGCTTGTTTGTACATTCCCTGCTCTGTTTGGCTCCTGAATGCACTTAACACTCCACAGGGGACAGAGAGGTTTATTGTTTGATGGTGTTTATCTAATTAACATGAGCGCTCCAGTCTCTCGCAGCTGAGGAGAGTGCATTCGAGTCTTCTTAAAGTAGTCATGTATTCCAGTATTTTAAGTGGCTCATGATGTCTCAGCTGATGTCTCATTCTTTCACCTAAAGTACAATACAATACATTATAGATTTAAAAAGTGCTTTTCATGGAGCCAAGCTAAGAAACCCTAATAGTCTTGATTTAAAGATCAGCACAGATTCTGAGTCCCTAATGTACTTAGGGAGTATTCTTTAGGATGCATTTAGAATTAAATGTGATTAATTCCTTGATAATAAAGGCCCTGCCACGTATAGCTTTCAAATGAGGGAAAATCAGAAGTTCAATACCAGCTGAGCAAAGGGCACAAGTTGGCACATATTAAAAAATTCAGAGAGATATTGAGGACCCAGTGTCTGTGAAGTGTAGAACATAAAGGTAATACAGTACTATTTATTTTTGTACTATTTGGTTTTGTTTGCATTCAGTGAAGAAAGCAGAAGTCTGATTTTCTGCATTTTTGCATATTTTTGACACTGAATGTTATCAGATCTTCAACCAAAACCTAATATTAGATAAAAGGGACCCTGAGTGAACAAATAACACAAAAATGTTATACATATTTCAGTTATTTATTAAAGAAAGTTATGCAACATCCAATGTCCCCGTGTGAAAAAGTAATCGCCCCCTCAGACTCAATAACTGGTTACGCAACCTTTAGCAGCAATAACTGCAACCAAACGCTTCCTGTAGTTATTGATTAGTCTCTCACAGCTCTGTGGAGGAATTTTGGCCCACTCCTCCACTGCTTCAACTCAGTGACATTTGTGGGTTTTCGAGCATGAACTGCTTGTTTCAGGTCCTGCCACATCTCAATGGGGTTTAGGTCTGGACTTTGACTAGGCCATTCCAAAACTTTAAATTCCTTGTTCTTCAACCATTCTGATGTAGACTTGCTTGTGTGTTTTGGATCATTGTCTTGCTGCATGACCCAGCTGCGCTTCAGCTTCAGCTCACGGATGGATGGCCTGACATTCTCCTGTAGAATTCTCTGATACAGAGCAGAATTCATGGTTCCTTCAATAATGGCAAGGCGTCCAGGACCTGATGCAGCAAAGCATCCCCAAACCATGACACTACCACCACCATCCTTGACCGTTGGTATGAGGTTCTTACTGTGGAATGCAGTGTTTGGTTTTCGCCAGACATAACGGGGCCCATGTCGGCCAAAAGGTTCCACTTTTGACTCATTTGTCCATAGAACATTGTTCCAGAACTCTTGAGGATCATCCAGGTGCTTTTTGGCAAACTTGAGACGAGCATTCATTTTCTTCTTAGTGAGCAATGGTTTCTGCCTTGCTACTCTGCCATGAATCCCATTTTTGCCCAGTGTCTTTCTGATGGTGGAGTCATGAACACTGATCTTATCCGATGTGAGAGAGGCCTGCAGATCCCTGGATGTTGTTCTAGGGTTCTTTGTGACTTCTTGGACGATTCTACGCCTTGCTCTTGGAGAGATTTTGGCAGGATGGCCACTCCTGGGAAGATTCACTACTGTCCCAAACTTTCTCCATTTGGACAATATGGCTCTAACTGTGGTTCGGTGGAGCCCCAGAGCCTTAGAAATGGCTTTGTAACCCTTTCCAGACTGATAGGCATCAACAACTTTTTTCCGGAGGTCTTCAGGAATTTCTTTTGTTCGTGGCATGATGTGCCTCTAGAACCTGTGTGCTGACAACTTCACTCTGATGGTAAGGGCCAAAGTTAGTCAGATTTATATTGGGCAGGGCTGGCCCAAATCAGGCCAGGTTGTTAACCAAAGTACAGTAATCCGTCGCATATCCGACTGCCATGGGACCGGAGTAAGGACGGATACACTAAAAGGCGGATAAGTGAATCATGATAAAAAAAAACATACAGTTATACTGTACTTGTATAAACATGTAAGCACTACAAAATGCACACCGTTTATGTTCTGAGATTTAACGTTATTAGGCTACTGTGATAGGATGAATTAATCTTTTTTTACAAAAGTAACTGTAGTTTGTGTTTAGTCAACAACATAAAGCCTAGAACTCAAAAGAAGAATACAGAAGGCTATACAGTAGCCTATAACGTACATTATGTGACTTACATTATTATTGTGTTGGAGCAAAAAAATCTTGTATGCGGGTTTGTCTGAAGCTCCTTTTTTCACTGCCATTGAAATCAAAGACCGAACAAGCAAAAGCTGAGTAGTCTGAGTTTCGGGTTGCTGTTACAGCCAGTCAAGTCCTTTCTGAAAGCACTCCATTGCTTCACTGTGGGAAACGGCTGGTTTAGTTTCATTGTCTTCGTCCTCACTTTCTTGTTTGTCGCTGTTATTTCCATTTACGTCATCCACAATCTCTTCATCATCTAAAAGATGATAGGCAGGACCTGCTTCGTCGAGCACAAGATTCAGCCGATTCAGGTTCTGTTTGTACATTTGGTGCAACATAGTTGGCTTTTTCAGACCCCAATTTCATTTTCTTCCAAGCATTCTGTAGTGTGCTTTTCTCAATGCTCTGCCATGCATCTGCTACCAGATCGACAACGTCTTTTACTGTTAACCTTTTTACGTTTTCAATAAAAGCATCAGGACTTGAGTGAAGAAAAGACTGTAGCATTTTGTGTCGGTACCTGCGTTTCGTTGCTTCAATTATCCCGTTGTCCATAGGCTGAATTAATGCTGTTGTTTTTTTAGGTACGTCTCCATTTCCCAGGGTTTCTGCTGTTGGGTGAGCAGGGGCATTATCTAACAGCAGAATTGCTTTCGGTGGCAGGCCCAGCTCCTGTAGCTTTTGTTTTACGTTCGGCACAAAATGGTTGTGAAACCAGTCATGGAATATATCTTGATCCATCCATGCATGCTTTTGTGACTTGTACACTACTGGTAAAGCAGTCAGATTAACATTTTTAAAGCACCTCGGCTTTGCTGCTGTCCCCAGTAGAAGAGCCGGTAGGCGATGGGAGCCAGATGCATTTGCACATAGCATTAGTGTTACCCGTTGCTTTGCAGTCTTGAATCCAGCGACTGATTTTTCCGAAGGTGTTGTTAAGCTGCGTGTAGGCAGGCATTTAAAAAAAAGTCCGATTTCGTCACAGTTATACAGCTGATCCCTGGTAAGCTGATGTGTTTCTATCAAACTGTGTAATTCTGAAACAAACCCACAAAAAAAATCTGACCAAATACAATGTGAAAAATGTGCAAAAATGCAGAAAATCAGACAGGGGGCAAATACTTTTTCACAGCACTGTACACTGTACATTATTTAATTTAATAACTGTATATAATACTGAAAATAATACAGATGATGGTGATAATGATGATGACAACTATCTTCTAGAGTTTAATTCTTTAACAATTACTATGCATATTCAGCGTTAATAACAATTTTGATCTGGACAAGAGAAGGTTTTCATAACCTTACTACACAAAACTCAATAAATGAACTGAACGGCTCATGGCTTTCAGATTTCAGGAGTCCCTTCTTCCCCTGATATAAAACATGTTTGCATTTTGTATGACACCTCTGAGACAAACTGTAATTCCACTAGAGGTAGCAGAAAAACTAAGATCAAAGCTCAAATTAGCAGGTTAGTCTTTGTTGATTGACCTGCTGCTCTGTCTCTTGGGTCTCATTTCCCACGGACATCTTGTCATACATATTGACCTCAACTGCAACCTGACTGGTAATCAACCTGATAATTCAGCACCTTTGGGTTGATCTGTGGCACTGTACTTGTGCTTTGATAAGCTCATTGTTGTAATTACCTCTGAAGTCAAAGTTAAATTTGGAGCTTTACACTGTAAATAGTTTTAAATCTGACCTAAGCCCCTCAACCTGTGACATGAGATTGTAAACACTGCTAGGCGCTGTGGTCCATATTCCATATAATGAAATGGTGTACCAGTAGTTACCAAAGAAGCTAGCACTGGGACTAATATTGGAATTTCCAAACAGAAATGGCAGTGTTTGTTCCTGTATGAGAATTTACACTGTATCAAAAGTCTACTATGCAAAGGAAACCAATGCATACATGTACGCCTGACTTCTGAAATAAATAACATACATTCTGCTGCACAGAGGTGTGTTTTCTCCTTTGTTTATAAGGTTATTTGAGGAGGCCCTTGAGAGATGTATTTATCGTAATAAAATCCAATCTAAAAAGAACATAATAACATAAGAAAGTTTACAAACGAGAGGAGGCCATTTGGCCCATCTTGCTCGTTTGGTTGTTAGTAGCTTATTGATCCCAGAATCTCATCAAGCAGCTTCTTGAAGGATCCCAGAGTGTCAGCTTCAACAACATTACTGGGGAGTTGGTTCCAGACCCTCACAATTCCCTGTGTAAAAAAGTGCCTATTTTCTGATCTGAATGCCCCTTTATCTAATCTCCATTTGTGACCCCTGGTCCTTGTTTCTTTTTTCAGGTTGAAAAAGTCCCCTGGGTCGACACTGTCTATACCTTTTAGTATTTTGAATGCTTGAATCAGATCACCACATAGTCTTCTTTGTTCAAGACTGAATAGATTCAATTATTTTAACCTGTCTGCATACGACATGCCTTTTAAACCTGGGATAATTCTGGTTGCTCTTCTTTGCACTCTTTCTAGAGCAGCAATATCCGTTTTGTAACGAGGTGACCAAAACTGAACACAATATTCTAGATTAGGTCTTGCATTGTAAAGTTTTAACATTACTTCCCTTGATTTAAATTCAACACTTTTCACAATATATCCGAGCATCTTGTTGGCCTTTTTTATAGCTTCCCCACATTGTCTAGATGAAGACATTTTTGAGTCAATATAAACTCCTAGGTCTTTTTCATAGATTCCTTCTTCAATTTCAGTATCTCCCATATGATATTTATAATGCACATTTTTATTGCCTGCGTGCAGTACCTTACACTTTTCTCTATTAAATTCCATTTGCCATGTGTCTGCCCAGTTCTGAAATCTGTCAAGATCATTCTGAATGACCTTTGCTGCTGCAACAGTGTTTGTAACTCCTCCTATTTTCGTGTCGTCTGCAAATTTAACAAGTTTGCTTACTAGACCAGAATCTAAATCATTAATGTAGATTAGGAATAGCAGAGGACCTAATACTGATCCCTGTGGTACACCACTGGTTACCTCGCTCCATTTTGAGGTTTCTCCTCTAATCATTACTTTCTGTTTTCTACATGTTAACCACTCCCTAATCCATGTGCATGCATTTCCTTGAATCCCTACTGCGTTCAGTTTGAGGATTAATCTTTTATGTGGGACTTTGTCAAAAAGCTTTCTGGAAATCTAAATAAACCATGTCATATGCTTTGCAATTATCCATTGTCGATGTTGCATCCTCAAAAAAATCAAGCAGGTTAGTTAGACACGATCTCCCTTTCCTAAAACCATGCTGGCTGTCTCCCAGGATACTGTTACCATATAGGTCATTTTCCATTTTGGATCTTATCATAGTTTCCATAAGTTTACATATAATAGAAGTCCGGCTTATTGGTCTGTAGTTACCTGGTTCAGTTTTGTCTCCCTTTTTGTGGATTGGTATTACGTTTGCAATTCTCCAGTCTGTCGGTACAACCCCTGTGTCAATAGACTGTTTCATAACCTTGGTTAGCGGTTTGTAAATAACCTCTTTCATTTCTTTGAGTACTATTGGGAGGATCTCATCCGGCCCAGGGGATTTGTTTATTTTAAGAGCTCCTAGTCCCTTTAACACTTCTGCCTCTGTTATGCTAAAGTTATTTGAAACTGGATAGGAACAGGTCGACATGTGGGGCATATTGTCTGTATCCTCCTTTGTAAAAACTTGTGAAAAGTAATAATTTAATATATTTGCTATTTTTTTCTTTGTCTATGATTTTGCCATTTATATCTTAGACATTTAACCCCCTCTTTTGAATGTTCTCTTGCTGTTATAATATTGGAAAAACATTTTAGAATTGGTTTTAGCCCCCTTAGCAATGTTCATTTCTATTTCTCTCTTGGCCTTTCTAACTTCCTTTTTGACTTGCAATTGCAGTTCATATTACTCTTTCTGTGTACTTTGTTTTTGTTCCATTTTAAACGCTGTGTAAAGTGCCTTTTTTCGCTGAATATTTTTTTTAATTGATCTATTAAACCATTTTGGGCATTTTGTTTTAGATTTAGATTTGTCTACTTTATTTTACTCCAATCTACTTCTGTTAGGCTCTTTTTCATACGTTCATAGTTTGCTTTTCTAAAATTGTAAACCTTAGCTTTAGTCATTACTTTTTGGGTTTTAAAAATGACTTCAAATGAAACGATGTTGTGGTCTGAGTTTGCCAATGGTTCTCTGACCTCTGTTTTAGTTATTCTGTATTCATTATTTGAAAAGACTAAATCAAGGCATGCCCCCCCTCTAGTCGGTGCCTTGACAAATTGCGTTAGGAAGCAGTCATTTGTCAATTCCACCATTTCAATTTCGTCCGTCGTGCTCCCCACCGGGTTTTCCCATTTTATATGGGGGAAGTTGAATCCCCCATTAGTATGGCTTCTCCTTTGCTACACACATTTCTAATGTCATTGTATAACAGATTATTTTGCTCGGCGTCTGAATTTGGTGGTCTATAGCATGCTCCTATTATTATGCCCTTTGAATTTTTGTCCATTATTCTGACCCATATTGATTCAGCGTTGTTTTCGTTGTCCAGATTTAACACCTGGGCTTCAAGACTATTTTTTATGTATAGCGCTACCCCTACGCCTCTTCTTTCCTATACAGTGTGTACCCACTAATATTATTTTCGTCTCCATCACTCTCAGACAACCAAGTTTCTGTAACACCTATCACATCGTAGTTACTTGTTAGTGCAGTAGCTTCAAGTTCTAACATTTTGTTTCTGAGACTTATAGCATTTAGATAAATACATTTAATGGCTATCTTACCTGAGTTGTTGCCCTTGTTTTGATGTTGTCTCCCTTCTGTTTTTTTGTTTTCTCTCCCCCTTTCTTTCTAGTTTAAATGCTTTTGAACCTCCTCAAGGACCCTTTCTTCGAGTAAATTGGTTCCCTTTTTGTTTAAGTGCAGTCTGTCCCACCTATATAGGTAGTCCTTGTTGTAGAATGTGCTCCAATGTTCAAGAAAGGTGAAGCCTTCCTGTGTGCACCACGATTTCATCCATGCATTTTGATTATGTATTTCCAGCTGTCCGTATGCTCCTTTGCAAGGTGCCGGCAGTATCCCAGAAAATACCACAGTTTTGTTCTTGTCTTTTAATTTCCTTCCTAGCTCACTGAATTTGTTTTACAGGGTTCTTGGCCTGTCTCTTCCAATGTTGTTTGTACCGATGTGGACGACTACTACCGGGTCATCTCCTGTTCGTTCTAGGAGCCTGTCCACAGTGATGTGCATGACAGGCTCCTGGAAGGCAGCACACAGTTGTAGTAAGGGTGTCCAAACTGCGAACTGAACTTGCTGTGTTTCTCAATATGGAGTCCCCAACAATCATGACCTCCCGTCTTTTTGCTGCCTGGCCAGCGCTGTTTATAGGGTCCTGGATGTTGTTCCTTTCGTTCTCTTGATGTTGGTTTTGATCATCTACATTTTGAAGTGGCTCAAATTTGTTGGATGTTTTGATTCTGCTCGTTTTTTTCGGATTTCCCACATCATGCATGTGTCACAGATTACTGGCTTGAAGACCATGTTAATTTTTATATAAGTATATTTGTTTGAATGTTTAAATAATGTCTGAACATGAAAAACTAACGTTTGTCAGAGCACTCGAAGAAAGTCATCTTCACAATGTATTCGCTTACGATTGTAAGTCGCCCTGGATAAGAAATAAATAATAATAATAATATGATATGCAAGTCCAGTACAGTATAGTAGGTTTTCCTCTATACAGCAAATGTTCTACTCTGCAGCCTGCAATTAGGCAATAGCTCCCAAGAAACTAGTCGTTACAGACAGTTAATTGTCAATTTACTGACAAATCGGGACTAATTGCCTGCAGCAGCTTGGACTATTACCTGAAGTTACTGTATGAAAACCTCGGCATGTTTTGGTATCTCTCGAAGGACCAGTGCTGTTGCCTGAGCAGAGACAACAATATTTTTGCTTGCATTAAAATAACAAATAAAAATAACTAAAAATAACTATAACTAAATTTTGATTAAAACACTAGATAATTTCTAAAGATTTATGAACCTTACGTATCAACACAGAAATGTTATGGCAGTTATTTTGAGTATACAGTATATTGAGTTATTTATATTCAGTGTTTAAGATGTTCAGATTAAAATACAGTCAATTTCATTATGTTTTTCAAAAGAGAGCTGAAAAATTGCTGTGAACAATAATGTAACAGGTTATAGTCTTCAAACTTTAATCTATCTAGAAATCAATATTGTCTAGGATTGTACACATCATTGGAGGGTGAGGAGCTGCTATGCCCACTCTGAACTGCAGCAGTGGGTCATATGACAACCAGCCTTTGTTGGGTAATGTCGAGAAAGTGGTGGTCCCACACTGTCACCACAGCTTTTTTTCTGGGACAGCCTTAATCATGGTGTGGAATGACCTCCCTGTACCCCATCCATACTTTATTCAATTTGCTCGCTGACACTGTGGATGCTGCAGGAGGCCAGACTACAATATTGTGCAGTAGACCTCATACACAGCACACTGCTACTGATATAGTACCATGGCACTGTGATGGCTAGCCAGGGTGTATTATTGCTACTACTGCAATGTCATTGGTATGTCAGAATGTAAAAAATGTTATCAGAGGTAGAATTCTATCAATAGCTCAGACCATTGGAAGAATTGTACCACTGTAGCTATTCTTGAACTACTATTGTATGGCTATTGTAGTGCCACAGCATTCTGCAAGACAGGTAGGAACAGGTTGCAGTCTTAACCTGGTTTGGTTATTGCTTCTCCCAGGTTCAGTTCAGATCCAATCTAAGTGGTAGCATTCGAAGCAAAAAAACATCTTGTGAGTTTATGATCTATGACTTCTACCATGAAAGTGGGAGGATATTTCATCTTCATTTATCAAAAATGGCATTGAAGATCATATGGTATACATAGCATGTTGTGACCTGGATGGCTTAAGGATGATGTCAGACCAGGAAGCAAATGACAACAGTACTGGGGTATGGAAGCGCTGATGCGCAGGTTTAATAATAAATAAACAGTTTGTACTAAACAAAACACTGAAAAAAACAAAACAGCATGGTGGCCAAATCAGACAAACACAACAGATACGCAACCAACAAGTATTGTACTGGTGTAAAGCCAGCACGGGTAGCAATTTCTTTCTAGATGTATTATTTTGATCTCACGACTCACGTCTCTCGTTCCGTCTCTGAACACACTAACCTTGATGAGCGGCTGATCTGCTCTTTGTATATATATATATATATATTGTGAGATAGAGGGTTGTGAGAGACAGCAGGGAGGGGGTTAAAACCTCCCTGCGAAAGAAATGCACCTTTTTGTTTGATTGTTTCTGCTTTTTCAGTTAATCAGTTTTGTTAATTGTCTTATTGTTTTGTTTAATTGTTTAATTGTTTTATTATTAATTATCATCCGCACCTGGGCGCTATTGGAAATTAGGCCCAGGTGCGGGGTTTAAAAGGAGAGCAGGCAGTCTGCTCGGGGCTGCTAAGGAGAAGGAGGCAGAAAGGAGTGCTCTGCTTCCTGGCAGTCCCGAGGAAAAAGGGATAGTGCAAACCTGTGTGGTTAAGTTTTGTGGAACAGGGAAACGGCTTAGCCGTCCTGTGATAGTTAGGTTCCTGCGTGTGTAGTTAGTGCTCAGAAGAGCTAGGTGTTTATTTTGTATTTATTTTGTTTGTGTTTATTAAAAAAATAGCGCAAACGCGCTGAAAATCCAATTTCTGTCTGCTGGGTCAAGTTTTTAAAGGGGCAACGAACCCAAGTGGGTGAGTCGTTTCACAATATATATATATATATATATATATATATATATATATATATATATATATATATATATATATACGTGGCCATCTCCAAATTGATAATTGTTTAATTAATTTGGAGATGGGCACATTATGCACGTGTTTTAGCTAGATGGAGGATTTTAACCCCATCCATGCTGTAAAATAATTAACAACAAAACAATGTTCAAACAAAGATAGTACATTTAAATAATAATACTACAAATACAAAATAACACAAAACATAAAGTACATACAGGGGTGGAGAGTACCTCGTCACATATCTCCCCACCCCTGTGCACAGCACACATGGCCTTATAGGCCACCTACCCCTTAAAAGCCCAAAACTCTTGGTCTTGGACCAGGAACGGAGGTATCAATAAGCCCATGGGCCATGTTGTCAGCAACAAAGCTAGCCTGGGTGATGGTGGCTCCTCCTGTAGGGGCAATTCTGGCAGTGGAACTGCTGCCAGTGACAATGCTGACAGCTGAAATGCTGCCAGTGACAGGAAGTAGGGAATGCATGGAGAGTCTATAGGAATGCATTATTCATCAATAGTGTATACTTTAAAAGTAACTTAATGTTACTTTTGCATAAAATGAGGACTATTTTTTTTAAAAAATATTAATGAGTGAAGCTGCAGTCTCAATGCAACCTAGTGGGCAGTCGTCCATATCACAAACAGTTCCAGGGCTGGCTTGAGGCTATTTGCTGTGCTGAAAAGCACTCCCCAGTGGTGCCAGTAGGGGCAATTCTGGCAGTGGAACTGCTGCCAGTGACAATGCTGACAGCTGAAATGCTGCCAGTGACAATGCTGACAGCTGAAATGCTGTCACTGGAAATGCTGACCGCGAGACGAGGTCCTCCTCCAGTGGTCCCGCTTGCAGTGGAAAGGCTGACAGCGGGGTGGCACATTCTGGCAACAGAAATGCTGCTAATGGCAACACTAGCAGCGGCAGTGCTGTCAGTGGAAATGCTGACAGAGGCAGGGCTGGCTCCTCCAGCCAGGGCAATCCTGGCAGTGGAAATGCTGACAGAGGCAGGGCTGGCTCCTCCAGCCAGGGCAATCCTGGCAGTGAAAATGCTGACAGCGCCAAGGCTGGCTCCTCCAACAAAGGCAGTTCTTGCAGCGGCACTGCGTACTCTGGCAGTGGTGGTGGCTCTGCGTACTCCGGCAGTGCAACTACTGTGGGTGGAGGTGGTCTCCTCACCTCTCCCTGCTTCTCTGTAGCCGGTGGATCCCTTCTCTTGGGCTCCGGCCCCTGAATTTCTGGCAGCACAACTGTTGCTGCTGGTAACAACAAAACCCTGGGTGATGACAAGCTGGCATCCCCGTCATACATGTACTTAATGTGGATGAGTAACAGGGCATAAGCTGGGCATGAACCAGCGACCACATGCAGAGCAACGCAAAGAGCCAGGCTCTTCTGAATGCATGGTTATAGAGCTTTTAACTTTATCTGACCGACAGGTAATATTTGTAATGGCAGTGCATCACACAACACTATCCATTACACATGTATGCCTCCTAACCATTTATCTCTTCAAACGAGTGAATAGTCACTTCTTATGCAATGTCCTCTTCTTAATTGATAATCTGGAAGATAAATATTCAAAGAGAACTGGAAGAATACAGTAGTTCACAGAAATGGCAATAGACTGACAGGAAGTAGGGAATGCATGGAGAGTCTATAGGAATGCATTATTCATCAATAGGGTATACTTTTAAAGTAACTTAATGTTACTTTTGTATAAAATGAGGACTTTTTTTAAAAAAAATATTAATGAGTGAAGCTGCAGTCTCAATGCAACTCCTAGTGGGCAGTCGTCCATATCACAAACAGTTCCAGGGCTGGCTTGAGGCTATTTGCTGTGCTGAAAAGTACTCCCCAGTGGTGCCAGTAATCTGAATATCCACTTTGAGTACAGTAGTGTGAGATGACTATAAATGACAGGGCCTTTATGTAGTAATACCCTACAGAGGTGGTTTACATTGTTTGCCAGTACTGAGCCTCTGGGGTTGACTTGAAAGCGATTTAAAATCAGTCTTGGTCATTTCCACCATTAGCAGATTGAGATGAAAACTAGGACTGTCAGCCCCAGTTATGATTGCAGGGTAGCAGAACTTAATCTGTCCATCTTGTGCTGATTGATGGTGGGTTACCTAATGAGTCTCCAATGGGAAGGATGTGAGCAGCTGGTTTTAAATCCTAGACTGCATTAAAAAGTCTATGACTTATATTATACTGTTGATTAAATGTTTGAGGTTTGTGAATTAATTTATGAATATCAATTATACAAAAACATGACAGATACAGATGTTTTTAATTTTTGTGTAATGTCTGGTTGCAGACTGGATTGTAGATTTTAGACTGCATTGGTAACAAGTGGCAGTCCCAGTTTGATATTAGAACGAGATGAGATTGAGTTTCACGGTGCTGATGAAAATGTGGCCATTATTGTCCAAACTGGTAATTCCCAATGCAGATGGTAACCTTGCAATTATATGTCAACGAAGATTAGGAATGTGCATTTTAGTTCTTCTTTTTGGGTTGTGTTTTGCTGCTGGGGGACGATTTTTTTTGTTCTGCTTCTGGTGGGTAGCAGTATTACTTCCAGCTTCTGGTGATGAGTTTTAAGGCGTGTCATCCCCGTCATACATGTACTTAATGTGGATGAGTAACAGGGCACACGCAGAGCAATGCAAAGAGCCAGACTCGTCTGAATGCATGGTTATAGAGCTTTTAACTTTATCTGACTGACAGGGGGTATTTGTAATGGCAGTGCATTACACAACACTGTCCAGTACACATGTACCATTCCTAACCATTTATCTCTTCAAACGAGTGAATAGTCACTTCTTATGCAATGTCCTCAAAAATATCCCAATCCAATAATTCCACCTCTGTGCATGGAAAAGTGCTCCGGGGGGTTGGCTGTGCAGAGGTAGTGGTGCTTCTGGGTGTATGTGCTGGCTCCGTGGCGACAGCTCCCAGTCCTGCTCATACTCTACAAAACAAAACAAATAACAGTCGCGCTCTGGTGCATTAGTTTCAGCAGAATTATTATTATTATTATTATTATTATTATTATTATTATTATTATTATTATTATTATTATTTATTTCTTAGCAAGCGCCCTTACCCAGGGCGACTTACAGTTGTACACAAAAAAAAACATATCAAGAATTATAGTACAATTAAGAGCAAAATACAAAATACAATGACTTCAGTCCTAATAAGAGCAAATACAAAACACACAAAACGATTTGATATCAGGGCAGTTCAAGAGCAGATAACAGTGTTGATAGTTACATCAGGGTTAGATACGAGTGCAAATGAAATACAAAATACTACGGATTGGGTTAAGTGCAGGATTAACACTTAGCGGTCCATTTATTCAGCGCCTCTGAGGTGCGTCAGGTCCAATTTATTTTCACACGCGCTGTTTATTTTACACGCTCTGTTTTAAAAGTGTTTTTTTTTAAACAGTAAAACAGGTTTAAAAGGCACTGCATATCAACAGGACACTCAGTACTGCATCTCCAGCCCCGCTCCACCCCTTGTTCGCTGTATTTTTCACATACCTCTTCTTAGACGTGCATACTGATAAATCATTTCCTGATCACTCGTTTTTATCACCAAACTTCTCAATAGTACGATCCAGGTCATTATTTTATTATTATAACATCTCAAAAGGCTCTACAAATGTCTGTGATATTCTTTGAGCACTGGATGCGGAAGCAGCTATCTTGTTTGTTTAAGTCTGTGTTATCTCTGTGGTGCAGGGGCTATGTGTATTGCTCAGATCTGCCCCTTCTTTTTTATCCGGCTTCTCTCAGCTCCTATCGGTCTCGCTTGGCCATTGAAAGGTTTTTTCTGCTTTTTCCAGAGAAAAAACGGCTAGAGACCTGTGCTTGAGGTCTTTTTGATGATGTCGGACAGGGTCCAACATCGGACCGGAAAAGGAAAATTGTAATGTCAAACCTGGTCCGACATATGACCGCAAAAGGTTAAATACAGTAAAATAGGGAGCAGATAAGTGCAAGTTAAAGTGCATTAAAAGGCAGAGTCCTATATAGACCAGACCAGAAGGGGAGAGTTGAGTTTTACAGGTGTTGTCTGAAGAGGTGTGTCTTGAGGAGGCACTGGAAGGTGGTCAGGGACTGGGCAGTCCTGACATCAGTAGGAAGGTCATTCCACCACTGCGGGGTGAGGGTGGAGAAGGAGCGGGCTCCGGATGCAGGGGAGCATAGAGGAGGTATAGGCAGTCTTCTATTGCGGGTGGAGGGGAGAGGTCGGGTGGGGGTGTAGGGAGAGATGAGGGTCTGGACGTAGCTGGGTGCAGTCTGGTCAAGGCATCGGTAGGCGAGTACAAGAGCCTTGAACTGGATGTGAGCGGTGATCGTGTGCCAGTGGAGTGAGCGGAGCAGTGGAGTAGCATGGGAGAAAAGAGACAGGGAAAAGATAAGGCGAGCAGCAGAGTTTTGGATGAGCTGGAGCGGACGGATAGCAGAAGCAGGGAGACTGGCCAGGATGGAGTTGCAGTAATCAAGGTGGCACAGTCCCAGGCCCTGGACGAGGAGTAGCGTGGAGTAGATGATGAGGAAAGGGTGAATTCTGCATATTTTGCTCAGGAAGAATCAGCAGGTGCATGCTAGAGTGGAGATGTGGTGGGAGTAGGAGAGCCAGGGGTCCAGGGTTACTCCGAGGTTCTTGGCTGAGGAGGGAGAGAGTGTGGTAGATTCCAGAGGAACAGAGATAGGGGGAAGATGAGGCGGGGAAGAAAAGGAGGTCAGATTTAGAGAGGTTGAGGTTGAGGTGATGCGAGTGCGATAGCAGACAGACAGGTAGATATGGGAGGGGATGGTGGGGTCAGATGGGGGGAAGGAGAGGAATATCTGAGCACCATAGGATGCGGTGAGGGGGCCCAGGGAGCGGGTGTAGAGAGGGAACAGGAGAGGACCCAAGACTGACACTTGGGGTCTCCTGTTGAGAGAGGGTGAGGTGTGGAGGTTGAGCCACACCAGGTTACCTGGTAGGTGCGGTCGAAGAGGTAGGAGGAGAACCAGGCCAGAGCAGTGCCAGAGATTCCCAGGCCAGCGAGAGAGGATAGAAGAATAGAGTGATTGACAGTGTCAAAGGCAGCAGAGAGATCGAGGAGAATTAGGACAGAGGAGAGAGAGGCAGCACAGGCAGATTTTAGTGAGTTACTGACAGACAGGAAAGACAAAGGAAATTGAGAGGTGGGAGGCAAAGGCAGAGATGAAATCAGCTTTGTTAGCAGAAGAGTGACAGTTCCAGAGGGCACCAGAGAGAGTGCGGGAGGGGAGAGAGTGGGAGGGGGGAGAGGCAGAGGGATGATGTTAGAGGGGTTAGGGAAGCAACAGACAGAGGACGGGAGTGAGAGGACAGCAGGAGCGGTGGGGGGAGGGTACAGACCTGTCTAGTAGTTGACATCTTCCAGAGCACTGCTAGGTTCGGATTTTCTCCAACAGCCTCTTCTCTCACCCTCACTTTGCAAGGGACCTGGTTAACAGCTGCTAAACTGCGCTAAAGAAAATACTTAAGCAATACAATAGTTTCAATGCACTTCAACTACAACTACAAAAAGCTGTGTGGAAACTATTCAAATTGCAAATCAACCTCTATTCAATATAACCACACTCACCTGGTACTAATCACAAACAGTAAATCACCTAATTAAAACACCTTAATAATGTTACTTAAATACAGCTAATGTTAAGAGTTGGAATGGGGCTTCTAGTAGCCAATGGGAGAGATTTGGAAAAGGGAAAGGTCCTCGCTCTACCTGTCCTCACTCGGACTGCCACAGCTCAGACTGCCCTTGGACGTGTGGTCCTGTACTCGAGTAGCTGCATCCCCTTTGTACTGCCAAACTCCTCCCCGTGATCCGCACGGCACCATGCTCTATCCAATCGTTGCGTGCCCCCCACCTGATCACAATAGATTTGTTTATCAGTCTTGCAACAACGCCCTTTCTCAGAGATGGCCGATTTCCGGTTCCATCCTACACTTATGTAACGGTAACTAATTTGATTAGTTCACTGTTAGGCCATGTTGGTAATAACTTCACTATATAGTGAAGTGGTCCGTCACAAATTCACTGTTTTCAATATTTCAATTAAGTCAAAATAGTGAAATAATGAGGAAGCACTGTAGTTATAAATACTATCATATGATAGTATTTACCTTACTTTGAAATATAACTCTGCGCTGTGCTGGCAGCAATTATCAAAATACACAGGACGCTTACTCTATGACACATGCTTGAAAAACCTTTAAGGTTTATATTTTCCACAATGTTATTGTCACCGGAGAAGACCAATCTGCTGGTAGTCTAGTTTGGAAGCAGCCTGTTGGGGTTGCATGCTGTGATGGATTGACAGGTTACATTAGCTGACAGGATAATCAAGTGTAGCCTGCCTGAAACAACACTTTTGAAGGAACATCCTTCAAAGTATGCCTCTACGCTGTTTGAGTGATGGGAGACTAATCAATACCACAAGGATCGGTTTTTCTTACTGCTTAGATTCATGCAAAATCTGAAATGGAAACAAGATGTGTTTTTTTAAACAAACTAACAAGATATATACATCCATTTTCTTGCATGTGCAAAGAACAAATTTATGGCGCACACAAAATATTAATATTAAATAGTTTCTTTATTGTACTTTTTCTAAAAAGCTACCGGTTTCAGCACAAATGTGCCTTCATGTGAAATATTAAGATTTTGTGTGTGCCATAAATTTGTTCTTTGCACATGCAAGAAATTGGATGTATGTTTATTCCGCTTGGCAGCACCTAATTGAAGATAATGATAAAAACTTTCTGAACAATGTTTTTGTTGGAGAACACCTGTAGCGCAATACGGTTCATATATATATAGTAACACAGCCCCACGGCTGAGGCTTGTTTTGCCCTTTTCAATTACTTTAGCACTTGCGTGCACTTTTATTTACACAAACAAATTAAAAGAAATAAAACCTAAACTATAATTTTGTTCCAGTTTCTAACTATAATGGCTAAGGTTTCGCACGTACCTTCTGTTACTGACAGGCTCTTGCCTTCACACTCACGGCAGATCAACTGCATTTGTAGGATATGCTGTATGCATACATACATGTTTTTGTAGCTCTTTCTTTCTGTTCTTCGGAGCAATAACCATACAGCAGCTTGCACCTGATCCTTATTGCCTGCAGATCATATCCAAATTTAGCAGAACAGGGTGGTGATCGTGGTGTTTTTCATCCAAAAATCAAACCTGTTTTTGAGCGATTACGCTCAAGTGTGAAAGGTAGTATTCAGTTTCATAGGTTTGATTTTTTTACCCCAGAAAGCGCAATGAATAAATGCTATAGTGTGAATAGCCCTTTAATGTTCCAGTTTTTCTGGTGAATACAAACTGAGTAATCAGTGCTTTAGTTCAGTGTGTTAAACAGACAACCCCACATTACACTGAAGCAGTTTTTTATTTACATAAATGTGTCTTGAATGTGAAGCCCTGGCACAGGCTTACAAATTCAGGTAATTTCTAAAGATAATTATGATGAAATGCATTTCTCAGAAATAGGGTAAAATCTTGCATTATGTTATGTTTATTTTGAAAAGAAGTCGCCCTTGATTATAAATGTGGTATTTGTTTAGTCACAACAGGCCCATCACTTGCTTGGGATAATCTCTTGGAAAGAAGACAAAACAGCCCCCAATCTTTACACTTGCATGGATAAACACAGGGTGGAAAACGTAATGTCCGTCTACAGGGCATTGTGGCCCGAGATACGTCCCCAGAATTTGGCTCCTCTTTCAGGGTAAAGGGAACAAGGATAGAGGAAGCACTTTTCCTCTGACCTGAAAGAGTCCTAAATACCCTCACTGACGCATAGAGCCCGCCTCCAGCCCCACCACCAAGGTTGCCATGGAAATGAAAACCAATGCTTAAAAAATGGAGGCAACCCATCTCCGCTCTTTTCTCCAGCATCTGTAAGCAAGTGAATGAACCTCATTCATCAAGAAGAAGGGAGGGCTGGAAGGCACCCTGGGAACAGGGGGTGACCTGGTTTAGAGGGATGGTAGTAAAGGGTGGAGAGAGAGAGGGAGAGAGAGAGAGAGAGAGAGAGAGAGAGAGAGAGAGAGAATTTACCATAATGTAGAAACTTCTCATTCACAAGAGCTTGGTGACGTGGTTGATGGCTGTAAAGAACTATTTAATTATGTTTTTAACATAAGGCCTTCAAGGGCTGCTAGTGACTATCTTAACTCTTTAAGAACCAAGCATTTCCAGTGAGATGCTACCCCAGGACCAGGAGTTTTTTGGCTCTATTTGACTTCCTAAATATTTATAAATAAAATAATATTTCTTCATTCCATTATTATCAGTAATGAGGGAAACAAATGTAACAGATATCAATTGAGTTCCTGAAACATTACCTGTTAATATCCACTAATTTCTTGATATTTATAAATGTTGTTAAAACATATATTAAAATGTTATAATATAAATATAAGTCAAATACATCGGATCTACTGTGTTTTCACGTTTGTTTCTTATCTCTAAACAAGTTCCTGTGATGTTTTGTTTCTCCATGCTGCTGTAAACTGTCTCCACCCTTTAAAAATGAAATGCCTGTCTCAGTGACATTGCAAAAAAATATCAGGGAGTGAAATGTAATCCCTCCCCAAGCCAATGATATGCGTTTCCAAAGAAAATATGCCATTTTATTTGGATTTAACCATTACCTATAAGGAATTTGCACAACTCCACTGATTAACTACATTTGGCACACCTTTTAGAATGAAACACCATTTATGTATCAGTTACAATGGACACCCACAGTGTGTCTTTAAGCCTTTTCTACTGTCTATAACTTGATTTCCAAATTTTATTGAAATCCCTAGCAAAGTATTGAAAGTTTACTAACAACTTCACATTAGAGAGTGACACGGGAATAAAACTTCAGTCATGTCCCATCCTGTCCTATCAAAAATGATCCCGTCCCATCCCATCCCATGAAAGAACAATCATTTCCAATCCGGTCCCATCCTGTCCTATCAAAAATGATCCCGTCCCATCCCATCCCGTGCTAAACAGCGATCAACTATTATTTGGAGGTACAGATATTTTCATATTCATGTATAAAATTATGGTTTATAGGGTTTTGCATTAAACACTACCAGTATACTACGACTACAGTGCAAGCACAGGGTCTTTATAAGCACAATGTGCAATATAATGATCTAATATATAAATTTGGTAATATAAAAACAACTGTTTAGAGTTTTGTACGGCAGTTTCAGTTTCTAAATTGGTTACTAAGCAACCCGGCTCAGAGATGTTATTATGTTAATGCCACAATAAACTGTCAGTGAAATACAGTATTACCAACCATTGATTCATTAAAAAAATAAACAAAAAAAAACCATGGTATTGAAATAATATGCCATAAACGTTCAGGGAGCATCCATAATATACAGACGTGCTCAAATTTGTTGGTACCCTTACAGCTCATTGAAATAATGCTTCATTCCTCCCTGGGCGCGGCCGCAAGAGGAAAATCGACCCCAGAGTGAACAGAAGGATAGTGCGAATGGTAGAAAAAGAACCAAGGATAACTGACAAAGAGATACAAGCTGAACTCCAAGGTGAAGGTACGTCAGTTTCTGATCGCACCATCCGTTGCTTTTTGAGCGAAAGTGGGCTCCATGGAAGAAGACCCAGGAGGACTCCACTTTTGAAAGAAAAACATAAAAAAGCCAGACTGGAATTTGCTAAAATGCATATTGACAAATCACAATCCTTCTGGGAGAATGTCCTTTGGACAGATGAGTCAAAACTGGAGCTTTTTGGCAAGTCACATCAGCTCTATGTTCACAGACGAAAAAATGAAGCTTTCAAAGAAAAGAACACCATACCTACAGTGAAACATGGAGGAGGCTCGGTTATGTTTTGGGGCTGCTTTGCTGCGCCTGGCACAGGGTGCCTTGAATCTGTGCAGGGCACAATCAAAGCTCAAGACTATCAAGGCATTCTGGAGCGAAATGTACTGCCCAGTGTCAGAAAGCTCTGTCTCAGTCATAGGTCATGGGTCCTCCAACAGGATAATGACCCAAAACACACAGCTAAAAGCACCCAAGAATGGATAAGAACAAAACATTGGACTATTCTGAAGTGGTCTTCTATGAGTCCTGATCTGAATCCTATCGAACATCTATGGAAAGTGCTGAAACTTGCAGTCTGCAGAAGGCACCCATCAAACCTGAGACAGCTGGAGCAGTTTGCTCAGGAAGAGTGGGCCAAACTACCTGTTAACAGGTGCAGAAGTCTCATTGAGAGCTACAGAAAACGTTTGATTGCAGTGATTGCCTCTAAAGGTTGTGCAACAAAATATTAGGTTAGCGGTCCCATCATTTTTGTCCATGCCATTTTCATTTGTTTTCTTATTTACAATATTATGTTGAATAAAAAATCAAAAGCAAAGTCTGATTTCTATTAAATATGGAATAAACAATGGTGGATGCCAATTACTTTTGTCAGTTTCAAGTTATTTCAGAGAAAATTGTGGATTCTTCGATTTTTGTGGAGGGGTACCAACAAATTTGAGCTCGTCTGTATTTATTTATTAAAAATCGTAGTATTATACATAACCCTTCAACGTAGTTGCTACGGCCAAATCGTAGCCTTTGACATCTCTGCATTATAATTCGGGGTAATAATCATAAAAAACGAAAATGTGCACATCCTTAATATACTGTACATATGTAGAGAGATATGTTAAATACATGCCAGTAGCAATCCACAGCGTTAGGTTATTCTGCTAGTATCAATAATTAATGTATCAATATTGTTAACTAAAGGACTGACATAACTATACAATTATGGGTAATATGAAATATTTTAAGTATCTATGTTAAACGTAAGGGTTTTTATTAACCATTCTATGTTGCCAAGACGCTGATTCTCCGCGGACATCTGCTGTCCCTCCGTCCGCGTTGGTGTTGTCAGAGTCTCTCTCCTAGTTTGAACCTTCTGATTCGGAGGCATACGGCTCGAATTGATACGGGAGACAATCCACATTTTTCTCTCTCTACATCAGATCCATCACTACATAATTCACATTCATAAGAGGTGTCTGAAACTGGTAAAATGAGGCTACTCTCACTTTCACTGTCACTGTCAGTCATACTGGCAGATGCAAGGAGCCTGAGGTCACCGTCTCCTGGCCCTCTGTGTATTTCCGGGTATTATTTGATTAATTGTAGCGCGATTAAACATAATTTGGTCAAATTAATGGGATTATATCTTCAAGTGAGACCTGTTAATATTATTTTGTATGTTTATGGTAACAGTCAAGTTCCACGTCATAGGCTCTTACGACTTTAAACAGCAAAAAAAACACTCTTCCTGTCTGCTGGTGGCAGAGTTCTCCCGTTCCTTCCTATTCCCGGAAGCTTAAATTCCGTTCTTGCCCATCCTGAGAGGTTGATTTTTTTTTATTTCCCGGTCCAGCCCGTTCCCGTGAGCTTCACTCCTGTACCATCCCGTCCCACAAAATGTAACACAATTTTTTCCCGTAGTGCAGGATTCCCGAGGGTCCCGCGGGAGTCCCGTCTTCACGTCACTCTCTACTTCACATTACACAATTTACTGTTTTAAATAAAGACAGAAGTTGGCACAAACATATTTCCAAAACTGAGTACTGTCCTTTAGTAAATCCAAAACATTAATCATTGTTGTGAATTGACTGTAATTCACAGTAAATTATAATCTCTTCTCAATTGGCTTGCCTGGTATAATAACGTTTTTTGATTACTTATTGTGAGCAGATTTCCACAAATACTTGTGGTTTCCTGGTGCAGCAGTAAGAAGAGTCCTGTCCTTTAGAACCATTGTGTGGAAGTCAGCACAGCCCAGATCCAAATTCAGACTTGCAAGCTGCTCACTCTTTCTCAGTTCTACAGACCATCTGTTGTGATTACACTATGTAACACAATTTTTGTTCCTGGGTAGTAAGTGTTATTTCCTAATTGCTTATGCCTCAAAAGTATAGAAAATGGCTATTATTCCCCACAAACTTTGCTTTTGTGACTAGGACAGTGATATTTTGAAATGTACCTATTTCCAATGAGAAAATGGGCGATTTGTGTCTTTTCGTTCACATAAAGTCAGAAAAAAACAACATATGAATCCAAATTAACATGTATTTATACTAAAGTAATACAAAAATGACTACAAAAGATTTAGAAGTGGGTAGTTTTTCGAGATTTACGATTATACTGTAAATCACTTTCACGAATCAGCCCCCGAATGTAGTCTCCCATCATGTTCTCATTATACTGTCCTTGGTAGCGGCGTTCAAAGTCCAGTATATCCTGGTGGAAGCGCTCACCTTGCTCCTCCGAGTACGCTCCCATGTTCTCCTTGAATTTATCAAGATGTGCATCAAGGAGATGGACTTTGAGGGACATCCTACAGCCCATTGTGCCGTAGTTCATCACCAGAGTCTCAACCAGCTCCACATAGTTTTCAGCCTTGTGATTGCCCAGGAAGCCCCAGACCACTGCGACAAAGCTGTTCCAAGCCGCTTTCTCCTTACTAGTGAGCTTCTTGGGGAATTAATTGCACTCCAGGATCTTCTTTATCTGTGGTCCGACGAAGACACCGGCTTTGACCTTTGCCTCAGACAGCTTAGGGAAGAAGTCTTGAAGGTACTTGAAGGCTGCCGACTCCTTATCTAGAGCTCTGACAAATTGTTTCATAAGGCCCAATTTGATGTGCAGTGGTGGCATCAGCACCTTCCGGGGGTCCACTAGTGGCTCCCACTTGACGTTGTTCCTCCCCACAGAGAACTCGGTCCGCTGTGGCCAGTCCCACCTGTGTTAGTGCGCCTTGGTGTCCCTGCTGTCCCAAAGGCAAAGATAGCAGGGAAACTTGGTAAAACCGCCTTGGAGACCCATCAGGAATGCCACCATTTTGAAGTCTCCTATGACCTCCCAGCCATACTCATCATACTTCAAGGCGTCCAGCAAGGTCTTGATGCTGTTGTAATCCTCTTTGAGGTGCACCGAGTGAGCCAGGGGAAGAGACGGGTACTTGTTACCATTATGGAGCAGCACGGCTTTGAGGCTCCTGGATGAGCTGTCAATGAAGAGGCGCCACTCATTCTGGTTACAGGCGATTCCGATTGCCTCGAACAGACCGTGCACATTGTGGCATAAGCAGAGCCCATCTTGACGGGTGAAGAAGCTGGAAAAAGGTTGGTGACGCTTCCTCTGATCTGCGACTTGCACACTTTCATCCAACAAGTTCCACTGTTTGAGCCTAGATATCAAAAGCTCGGCATTGGACTTGGTGAGACCAAGATCTCTAATCAAGTCGTTGAGGTCTTTTTGGTTGGGGTAGTATGGGTTTCTCTCCTCAGCTCCACCTCTGAAATTGTCATCTGGATCTACAACGTCTTCCTTGCTCTCTGACTTGCTGCTCTCTTCTAAAGACGGCTGCTCTTCCTCGGCCACCAAAGCGGGGTTGTCTTTCAATTCTATAAATTATTTAGCAGACGCCTTTATCCAAGGCAACTTACAGAGACTAGGGTGTGTGAACTATGCATCAGCTGCAGAGTCACTTACAAATACGTCTCACCCGAAAGATGGAGCACAAGGAGGTTAAGTGACTTGCTCAGGGTCACACAATGAGTCAGTGACTGAGCCGGGATTTGAACCGGGGACCTCCTGGTTACAAGCCCTTTTTCTTTAACCACTGGACCACACAGCCTCCTATAAATGGATATAATGACATTTTGATGGTCAAGGAGGATGACGGATAAACTCCTTACATGTATATTGTATCGTACTGTAATACAGTGAAGTAATATATGGTCACTTACCTATTGTCATTTCTGAATATTCTAATTATTGATGCCACAGTTGACCTGCTTAGATTGGGTTGCACCCTCTACCCAGCCTCTCGCATTGAAAGGCCATGATTTATCACATGGTCAATGATAGCGGCATGTATGTCATTGGAAACATCTGTTCTGCGTTTTCCCCTTTGAGCTGCTATACCACCGCGCATGCGAACCCCTCTTCCTCTATGGGCTCCTGGTTGTGCTTCCCCTCTTTCTCTCATTTGTCTTTGCCTTCTGACTTGCTCCATTTCTCGCCAACACCAATTCACTGGCGACCCTCTTTTATGTGTGATTATGTACTGATTGTTGAACAATTGAGCAATGAGGATTTGCACATGTGCAGTAGAGATTCATACTTGTGGGAGTAAGTGCTATCTGCTGTGAACAAATCTAATTTTGTTTGACAAAACTTACTCAATTGATTTTTGTGTCATGTGTAGAGAGTTGTGTTTACTGTTTTGCAGAAATGTGCTTGGCATTTGCATTTTGTGTGAAAGCAACCATAAATGACTTACTGTTTTGCAAAAATGTATACTGTTCTGCTCGTTTAGGTTATGGTTTTGGTCATGTGGACCACAGTTTCATTCACATTGACTTAGCAATCGAGAAAAACTGTAACTTTGCTGGAAGTTCTAAGCCTTGACGTGTGGCGTTGCAAACCTATTTATAATGAAATGCAAATACCGAAATGTCCTGTATAATGAGCAGCCATTGATGCTGTTCGTACACCTGCTGCGACAGCTGTACACGAAAAAGAGATGTTTACAAAAAGTGGGCATTCCAGGTTTCCCAGGATGCTTAGAACACATCAATGTGATCTGGCAACAAATTCAATCAGCTAAAAAGGATAGGAATGTGACATTCCTGGATTTGGCTAATGCATATGGTTCAGTGCCACATGAACTTCTTTGGGCAGCATTTGATTTTTTCAGTGTACCGATGACAATAACAAATTTAGTGAAAGCCTACTTTGGAGATTTGCAATTTAGTTTTTCAACTTCATAATTCAGCACTACTTGGCAATGCCTAGAGTTTGGAATAATGGCAGGATGCACCATTTCTCCACTGGCTTTTACCATGGCAATGGAAGTAATCATTAGGGCATCAAAATGGGAAGTAGGAGGAGAGCGCTTGGCTTCTGGAATGCGACTACCACCAATTCGAGCATACATGGATGACATGACAACCATGACTACAACAGTAGCCTGCACTAATCGGTTATTGGGCAAATTAACCAATAACATTGAATGGGCACGAATGCAATTCAAGCCCACTAAATCAAGGAGCATCTCTATAATTAAAGGCAAAGTAGTCGATAAAACATTCTTCATTAATGGTGAGGCAATACCAACAGTGTCTGAGAAGCCAGTGAAGAGTCTTGGGAGATGGTACGACGGGGATCTAAATGACAAAGTTCGTGTGGGAGAAGTTAGACAACAAGCAGTGGAAGGGTTGAAGAGCATAGACAGCAGCGCTTTACCAGGCAAACTAAAACTCTGGTGCTTTCAGTTTGGTCTACTGCCGAGGTTGCTGTGGCCACTGACTGTGTACGAGGTTTCTTTGACAACAGTAGAGAAGCTGGAAGCTTTAATCAGTTCATACATCAGGAAATGGTTGGGAGTTCCACGCTGCCTCAGCAGAGTGGGACTTTATGGTAAAGGAATACTGCAGCTACCAGTCTCCGCTCTAACCGAGGAGTTTAAGTGTGCCAAGGTCAGACTGGAAATGACATTAGTAGAGTCATGCGACAAATGTGTAAGGGAGGCAGCACCTGTGTTGAAAACTGGAAGAAAGTGGGTGGCAAAGAAAGCTGTGGAAGATGCAAAGGCTGCCCTTCGAATTGGTGATATCATGGGACAAGTTCAGCATGGAAGAGGGGGTCTTGGTTTCAGTTCAACTCCTCCTACATGGCACAAGGCGGCCCCAGCTCAAAGAAGGAAGCTGGTAGTCAACGAGGTGCAAAAGCAGGAGGAGAGGATGAGGTGTATAAAGGCCATTTCCCAGGCCAAACAGGGAGAATGGATGAGATGGGAGAGTGTGGAACAACGCAAGATTGGCTGGCAAGACCTATGGTCAATGGAACAGAGCAGGATCAGTTTCCTCATCAGGTCAACATATGATGTTCTCCCATCACCACAGAACCTAAACCTCTGGGTAGGAGAGGATCCCTCATGTCCTTTGTGTTCATCACCTGCAACATTAAGGCACATTTTGACAGGATGTAAGGTGGCTCTTAGCCAAGGACGGTTTACTTGGCGCCATGACCAGGTGCTGCGATGTTTGGCCTTAGCATTGGAAGACAAGCGTAACATGACCAATAAGTTGCCACCTGTTCCATCAAAACATTACACACAAAAGACAACATTCCTCTGCCCAGGACAGCAACCACCAAAAAAAGGTGTTAAAACCAATCCTCGCCCAGGACAACTGGAAGCTGCTAGAGACTGGAAAATGCTGGCAGATGTTGGTCAACGGCTTATTTTTCCACCTGAGATTGCCACCACTAACCTTCGACCAGCTATTGTCTTGTGGTCTGGATCAGCATGCCTTGTTCACCTGGTAGAGTTAACAGTGCCATGGGAGGATGCTGTAGATGAGGCGTATGAGAGGAAGAAACTGCGGTATGCTCAACTAGCCACTGAAGCGGAACAGCGAGGATGGAGAGTCAGGGTTTACCCAGTGGAGGTGGGTTGTCAAGGATTTGTGGCACACTCTATAACCCGGTTTCTCAGAGACGTCGGATTCAGTGGCCAAGAGTTGCGTACACAGTGAAGAACTTATCTGAAGCAACAGAGAGGAGCAGCAACTGGCTGTGGTTGAGAAGGAAAGATTCTGGCTGGGGATCTCAAGCACAACAGAAAGAAAGAAACGCTGATGTACAGGTAAGTAAGCTGGGCTGAGTTGAGTGGGGGACGGAGGGGGGTGATGCTGGGACGCCAGAATCACCGTCGAGCCCTCTTGAGGTGTCGTGGGCTAGTCGACGAAACACTGAGGATGGAAGGTGCCCACTTGAAGACCCCAGAGATGTACCCTACTTAGCTCAATCCAGACGGTTGTCATGCTGATGCGCTGGGGAGGCCGCACTGTGGTTGATCCCCGGAGCCAGCATCGCAGCCGTTGTGTGTGCTGATGCGCCAGGGAGGCAAAATAAGCTGATCCCTGGAGCCAGCATTACACTTCAGCCATTAACACCAGACAGAAGGATATCTACATCATAATATGGAAGGAAACGTAAATGGATGGAGACACATATGGATCACATTAGTTTACTGTAAAGCTACATCTTAGTTGGTGCTTATCTTGGCGAGAGCCGAGTTCAAATCAGCATGAAGTTTTAACATCTACTCTCGTGTAATGGAAAACATTTTACTACATCACACACGTTAATTTTATGACTAAGTGAGGCTATGAATTATGTGCTGGATTTTAGCTTAGTTTGTATACTACCATAGGAATAGAATTGCGGGAGCTACCCTCCTTAGGAAACATTGTATATATTATATAAGTATAATATGCATATAATTATATGTGCAGTCAAAAAATGTTTAGGCAAATACATGGACAGTACAAAGTGTTCTCTTACAAAATGTTATGTAACACTATCTCTGGGTTTTTGTTTCTTTCACTTTTTTATTTATTTGGTGGCCAAATGAGGCAGGCTGCACTTGCGGTTCTTCACCCTAAAACCTTTGTGGAAACCCAGTTTAAGAAAGCTGCACGACAAGTAGTCATGTAAGGCCAAATTGGAACACTCCCATATTTTAATATTAATTCTGAAGGAGAACTTCTCTACCTAAAAGAAAACTACCAAATTGCCCAAAAGGTACTACTAAAATAGCCATTGTTTCAACCTCTAACCATATCAATGATCTTTTTGACATACAGTACGTATCCTTTTTACTTCATGTTTGCATTTGATCAGATATTACATTCCCCTTTGTTTATGCCCCTGGATATGCTTGGTTTCTGTACTCATTTCCAGTAAATTTATACCACCTCATTGGATGGTAGAGTTGCACAACTGAAGTAAAGTCGATATAAATTAGGGATATAGGCTTTTTCTTTTGAAAGGAGTTCCGCTGACCAGACATTTTTACATCTTCATGTAAGTATTTGTTATTTCCACCTAAAATGCAAAGGCTGAACACAGTTATGTCTGTTTTGGCTGCTCCACACACAAATTCATATTCATGAAGGGGTGTTTTTTGTTCAGGCGCGCTTATGTTTGGAAAAAATTACATGAAATAAAATGTACCGACATTTTAAAATTGATGTGTGAAAGTAAACACATTCACTCATGTAACATATTAGCACTTACCAAATATACACTTCCCAATTTAGAAAATAATTATCATAATCAATAGAATCTTATTCCATATCTATATCATTATTATTTGTTGCAGTAAAAGGCATTATGAGGTCTCCGACTCTGAGGAAAATGTTGTGACATTACTAGTGCATATTTTGTGCAGGTTTTGAGCCTAGATTTTATGAAAAAGAAGTAAACAGATAGCCTTAGCAGCTCACAACTTTTAAGAGATATCAGAAACACAACCACAGAAAAGTTCAACAAAAAGTAGTGAGGGGCCATAATAGTACCAGTGTACTATAGCAATGGAAAAACTATAAAACTATTGCACTATTTGTTCATACTGTTTGACCTTCTCTTGTATTACCATTGTCCCTTAGTATGGTACCTTAGTATAATACACAATACCTAAATATTGCCTGATCAACACGCATTAACTTTCACTTCATTCACTTCATTCATCATTTTAGCTGGAGTGAATAGGCTCGAAGTGAATCCAAAGAAACAAACTTTTTCAATTAAATAAATGTCAATTTCTAAACGCCCCAGGTAGTCAGAAGTATGACTCATACAGAAAGAGTGCAGTCTGTTGGAAGTTAGTGGATTTAATTTAAACTCGGTGTGTGTCCAAGCTAAGGGGGGATAGCAGTAGGGAGAAGGGTGGGTGGCAAGGATGGCTAATATATTGAAAGAAATTAAGGCTTTTACACATACTTTGACATCTTCAATTTTTAAAGTTTCAACTCCAGTGCACTTGTGAGATGCTGTTTATCATTTTATTTTATCATTAAATGTGCCGTTCTGCTCCACAGCGGGAAATTGAAATGTGTTTTATTTAAAATGCAACATGTGTTTAGTGTTTGGCTAAGTCTGATTAAGGGTGACATCCTTGGAGATACTCAAGACTACAGATTGGGTTTGTAATGAATGTGCCTTTAAAGCTTGATATAATGAATTTGTTATTCCAATAAAATCACGATACAAATTAAAACATCAGACATATGAAACAAACAAATCATTGTTTTTCAGAACTATAGATTGATGACAGTCTTAGATAAGGTTGACATTTCTCAACGTCATATGAGATTGTATGCCAATTGGGATGTCAAAAGAGAATTTACGATGGTGCTTATGGTATAGAATCAGCAAATAAGCTGTTTAATGTTAGTTGATATTGGATAAACCACAAGAATAGGATGTACTGTTCGCCAGGTTTTTGTTCAAGTGATAGACAGAAATGAAATATTTACTATGGAAAATATTTGTAGCGAACAAAATAATTTTATAAATCTAAGCCATTTTGTGCTGTTATAACACACATGTATTTGAACTTTAAACATGATATCTGGTACTACTTTCAGTTTCTAAGGCTTTTTTCTTGGATTATTTCTTATTATTTGTTTATTTAGCAGACGCCTTTATCCAAGGCGACTTACAGAGACTAGGGTGTGTGAATTATGCATCAGCTGCAGAGTCACTTACAATTACATCTCACCCGAAAGATGGAGCACAAGGAGGTTAAGTGTCTTGTTCAGGATCACACAATGAGTCAGTGGCTGAGGTGGGATTTGAACTGGGGACCTCCAGGTTACAAGCCCTTTTCTTTAACCACTGGACCACACAGCCTCCTTGTCTGCACTTGTATTCACTGGGTCATGTTACCGGCTGCAAGCATGTCAGTCAATAGGGGAAGCAGCAGATTGGTTATTGACAGGAAATAAACCAGTGAATGAGTGGGGAAAAAATGAACTCTCCAGGTAAAATGACCCAGGAAGACAGCCAAAAAGCATGGCTTTTAAACAGGGCTTTCTTTAACCTAGTGTAATACCAGATATCATGTTTTGAAATGAAAATACATGTGTTTATTTCAAACCCACACATTTCAGGCATATAAAATGAATAGATCTGCACAGTGGAGACATTTTATGGAACTATTTATTAGCTACAATTACTTTAATGGAACTATGATAGAGCATATTTGCAGAAATAAACTTGTCTATTTGCCACATTCTTATTTTTTCCATGCATATCAAATCATATTTAGGCTCACTTTTACAATTTGGCTGATTGTACGTGCTGTACTTTGCATCCATTTTTAATATGCCATCTTTTAACAACTTCAGTATGCTCTTTAGCAATGTGAGATGTGATACATATTAAAAGATGACATTGTTGAAAGATGGCAGTGAAATAATAAAAAAAACAGATGCAATGCAGCAAAAATGACCACACTTTCACATAGAAAAATAAGAATTTCGCAATAGACAAATACATTTCTGCAAATATACCCTTTGGTATTTTCCATTGAAGGTGAAACAACTTCCTTAGAAAATATTTTGTTTTTGGCCATCACTCAAAAATTCACATCATTGTAGACTACACTTTTAAACTTATCAGGATACAATATAGACTGCAGTTAGGGCCATGTGACTTCCCTGGGTACTACATTAACAAGTGCAACCATCAGGGTGATCAACAGACTGTAAAATCCGAGAGAAACTTGAAAGTAGAGGTTCAAAATGAAGCCAGGGACAGGAGCAATACATAGGAGTAAGAGAGGCATGGGCATACTGGCATTTGTGCCAGCTTAGATCCAAGACCAGATACATATAGCCTTGCCTGACTGGATATCATTGCAGTTTTTCATAGAGGCAGGTGGTCGGGAGATGAATAGGAGACAGAGAAGGGGAGAATGTGGAAGGTGGGAAAGTAAATGGGGGAGATAATAGGGGCAGTCATGAAAAAACTGAAGACCAATCGATTTCGCTGTGACACGGCCTGTTATGGCTTTTGAATAAAAAGTGGCTGATGTCAGCAAAAAGAAAATCATTTGCAGATTAAATAGAAGGAAAAAATCAACAAGAAGTTGTCTGAAAAGAAAGTAATGTTACAACAAATTGGTTGAGAATAAAAGGGGTATCCTAACAGGAAATCAATATAAACAAGACTGTATGTGCTTGTTGGCAGCTGATCTGGGTCTGTGCTTAGCCAGGCCTTCGTGGCAGACTCTTTTGTCCTGGACTGTTGGAGCATGTGAGAGCACTGAGAAATCATTGATTGGCACAGTTCCTCTTCTCAGCTCAACTGCCTTTCTGTAGGGGTGTCATTGTTACCAATCAATAGAGAAACGAACCGTTTGATTGGGCTAATTTCTGCTTGCTTTAAACCAGCGCTCTCAGCTTCATTTAGAAAAGCTTTCATTCTCCCTCCATGTCTCTCCCTGACTTTCTCTCCCCCCACCTTCCCTTCTCACTCACATCCACTCTTTACCCTCCTACCCCAGCTCTCTCCAATTGTATTTGTGACAATTTGTTTTTAAGATTTTTTTGTAAGGCTTCACAAAATGTTTTCTAATTCACAACAGTTTACCAAAGTAAAGGCATAGCAAAGGGATTGTTTTCAAAGGACCGTAATGGTGCTTACAATAATTAAGTGCTTTTTTGAGTAATTTTACACAGTCTTTGTATTTTCAAAAGAGAGAAAGTTGTAAGTGTACGTGATGATTTTCTGCCTGACATTCTCCTGTAGAATTCTCTGATACACAGCAGAATTCATGGTTCCTTCAGTGATGGCAAGGCGTCCAGGTCCTGATGCAGCAAAGCATCCCCAAACCATATCACTACCACCACCATGCTTGACCGTTGGTATGAGGTTCTTACTGTGGAATGCAGTGTTTGTTTTTCGCCAGACATAATGGGGCCCATGTCAGCCAAAAAGATCCACTTTTGACTCATCTGTCCATAGAACATTGTTCCAGAACTCTTGAGGATCATCCAGGTGCTTTTTGGCAAACTTGAGACGAGCATTCATTTTCTTCTTAGTGAGCAATGGTTTCTGCCTTGCTACTCTGCCATGAATCCCATTTTTGCCCAGTGTCTTTCTGATGGTGGAGTCATGAACACTGATCTTATCCGATGTGAGAGAGGCCTGCAGATCCCTGGATGTTGTTCTAGGGTTCTTTGTGACTTCCTGGACGATTTTACGCCTTGCTCTTGGAGAAATTTTGGCAGGACGGCCACTCCTACTCACTACTGTCCCAAACTTTCTCCATTTGGACAGTATGGCTCTGACTGTTGTTTGGTGGAGCCCCAGAGACTTAGAAATGTATATACTATGTTAGAAGTGGTTACGTAAAGTATTTTTTACTTTCAAGTGCATTTCTCAAGTAACTTTACTCTTTCAAGTAACTGCACAATTATTTTCAAAACTTCTTAAAGACTAGTAATACAGTACATAATTGACTTTTGCAAATTTACCATCTCCAATGAAGGTGTGAATAATTACAGAATATACAGTGCCTCGAAAAAGTATTCAGCCCCCAACACTTTTTCCACATTTTGTTGTCTCAGATTCAGAATTTGAAATAGATTAACAATTTACAAAAAATGAAAAACGGAAATTATCAGATTAAAAAAGTATTCATACCCTTTGTAATTGCAAGCCTAAATTTGCTCATGTGCAATATATTACCTCAACAAGTCACACAATTTGTTGATGGACTCCACCTGTGTAAGAAATTAATCTGTGAGGACTCTGTATGGTCCCATGGTATGGTAGAGACTTTCAAAAGAAATAATCAAAATAAAGACGAAAGAGCATTCTAAGCAAGTCAGGGATGTGATTATAGAGAAGGCATTGAACATCCCTCGGAGCTCAGTGCAGTCCATCGTACAGAAGTGGAAAAAATATGAAACTACCACCACACTGCCTCGATCAAGCCGCCCCTCTAAAATTAGTTGCCGGACAAGAAGGGCACTTCTTGGGGAAGCTAATGTGAGGCCAACTGTGACTCTGAATGAGTTATAGAAGTCAGTGGCTGCGATGGACGTTGATGTTCATGCATCAACAATCTCCAAGGCATTCCACAAAAAGGGCCTTTATGGAAGAGTGGCAAGGAAGAAGCCCTGGCTAAAAAAAACATATCCTTGCCAGTAAAGAGTTTGCAAAACGTCACCTAGAAGATACTGCAGTTATGAGGCAGATCGTCTTGTGGTCTGATGAGACTAAAGTGGAACTTTGTGGCGCAATTCAAATTTATGGCGCAAATCAAACACTGCACACCAGCCAGGTAACACCATCCCCACTGTAAAGTATGGCGGTGGTAGCACCATGTTATGGGGATTCTTTTCAGCAGCAGGGACTGGCAATCCTGGATAAAAACCTGCGCCCCTCTGCCAAAAAACTCAAACTGCGGAAGAAGTTTGTCTTTCAACAGGACAATGATCCAAAGCACACTGCCAGAGCAACACTGGATGGCTTAAAATGAAGAAAATAGATGTCCTTGAGTCATAAAAAATGATGACATTTCCGTTTTTTAATTTTTATTATTTTATTGTTTACTATTTTCTTTCTTTTTGGAGGGACTCTGTGAAGAAGAAAGTGTGACTCACAAATAAAAATTCCCATCAAAATCCCAGGCTGTGAGACTCTTAAATGTGAAAAAAGGGATGGGGGCCCAATACTTTTTCAAGGCACTATATAAATATGATTTTCAGTTATTAAAAATGTCTTTGTCTAAATAAAACACAGCTTTATTACTGTAGCTGCACCGAAGAAGAGAACAAAGAAGTTGGCATCATCCTTACCCCCCAAATGCAATTTATTAGGTTAGAATTGACTTTATGGAGGCATCGAATGAAGTGCTTCTTATAACACTACAGCTTTCTTTGGGAGCTTCTTAAACTTGATCTTGATTCTCGCACTGCCAGAAGTCATGCAATGCTATTTTTAAGTATTAAGCATTTCAACAGTGATTAACAACGTTCATCAGTCATCAGTTTACTAAATAATAACTGACATTACTGAAACTTTTTTCAGGCGAGCTTCAGATTTCATATATTTCGCATCCACTGAAGGTACATTTAGTTCCAAGTCACTGGCATGCCAAAAAGCCTTGAAACAATTCATTAACTGCACTCATGTGGCCTTTTGACAGAACTATAGTTTAAGTTATGTATTGAAATAGGACAAAGTTTAATTATATTAATATGCAAATTATCTGTGATGTGGACAATTTAATTACAAACATTTTAGAAAATTATCCAGGGTCATGTCATGATTTGTTCATACTGCAACAGAGCAAATCTTTTTGGCTTTATGGATCTAGAGAGCTTAGAGACACACGGTTTCTTGGTAAATGTAAAACATAATAATGTATCTTATAGTATGGTAATACTATTAGAGTTAAGAACATGAGGGTGCGGTATAACAGGAACAGTGTGCCCCGGACTGGATGGTTTGGCAGTTCATTCCAGGGTCAGTTGAAAATTGGCCATCCAGAAAGGGGGCAGTCACAATACCAGAAGTCATCGCCTTAATGCGGTAGGCGATGTGTCAGTCATGGATTGGAGGATACGTGATCGCACTCGCTACCGAAGGGGGCGTGACCGAGGGTCTATCAGGGGATGTGATATCCTCTGTTATGGTCACAGGTCGGGAGGGAGGTTGTTGACTCAGATTAATTAGCTCTTTGTCACACAGGCCGATCAAATCCAATCAACAATGCTGCAGTTGTACGCTGATGGCGATGGCAACTTTCAAAATGATAATGTATCAATCCACCGGGCCTGAATTGTCATCATGATCCTCTTCCAACTCTACAACTTAACATCCCTTTAGACAGCTTTTAATACCTTGTAGAGTCCATGATATGACATGCAAAGACTGTGCTCATGGCAAAAACTGACTAAACCCTATGTTAGGTACATTTGCAAACGAAAAGGTAACGGATCTTATAATAAGAAAGAAGAATAGCATTTGTGTTTGTAGACCTAATGTACTGACCTTGATTTACAGTAGCTCCCATATATGTGTCTAGTTCTCTTCTGCTTGTGGATTGAGGTTGTGTGCCTTATTGTTGGTGTCGGTAGCTGCATGCTGAGCTTTGTCTAGCTATGTTTTATCATAAATCTTCAGGTTTGAACAATACCAGTGGCAGGCCGACTGATCTGATGAACAGGAGCGACGACACTGTTGTTGTTAAGAGTTCTAATTTTCGCTGTTTGGGTTGTAAAAAAAAAAAAAATAGTAATTCTCTTACCTGTAGATGTCACATCCCAAAATATATCTGTGGCATAGCATCCTGGGCAAGGCAGGTCTGCGCTCTTTAAAATATGAGACCCAGGCGCAGAACTGCAGTTTAAGAGCTTATTGCGCACTTTTAATAAATCACAAATAACAAAACAAACAAAACACAGGAACAAAATAAAGGTTTAAACAAAACACGACTCAAACACTTTGAAACACACCTCAAAACACCCAAGCTTTGCTATCCCAGTGCTCTCTTTCCTACTTTCCTTCACTTTACTTTTTTTTCTCTCTCCTGCTCTCTGCTCCACACTCTCATCTCCTACACACTGTCCACAAACAAGCCTCTTTTCTTCCCTTTTATACCATGTGGCCAGGGGCTTGATTGATTAATTCATCCAATCACCACATGGCCGCATTCCACACTTTTCCATTCATTCTCAATCAAACAATGAATCATTCAATCTAACAATCAACAGACACACACACACACACACGTGCACCCCCATGTGCAGAATCTATGCTGTCACACATCCTCCCTTTTGTGTGAAACTTTTCATTCTCTTCTTGAGGGAGGGTTGGCCCACCTAAAGACTGGGTAGCGCAGGTTGGTTACCGGGGGGTTGCAACAGCCGGCAGAGGTGAGAGCCCCGGCGACAGTGCAATGACGTATGGTTTACCAATAATCAAGTAGAACCACAGAAAAAATTCAACTGAAACGCTTGAAAGAAGCGGACATCAAAAGAAAATGATGGGTACAGCAGGTAGGAGAATAAAGATTTAGAAGGATCAGCCATAATAGTGCATTAATGAGCTGTACCAAGGACACAGAACAGTTGTATACAGTAGACCTCACTGCAAACCACTTTTTATGGAAAATCTATAAAACAAACCGTACTTAAATACGCTAAGATGTATGAACAGGAATCTGAAGCATTCTTCAACAAAATTCTCTGGTCCAATGAGACTAAAATATAACTTTTACCCCAAAATGTATACCATAGTATGTTTGGATAAAAAAAGGGAAAGCCTTCAATGAAGAAAACCTTGCACCTACACTTACATGTGAAGGTGGTTTAATGGGAGTGTTTTAGCAGTTTAGGGACTGGAGACATTGAAGTGATTGAAGATTGAATTAATGCAGCCGTGTAACAAAACATTCTACGAAGTACAATGATACCATCTGCTCATAGACAGACAGTTTATCTTCCAACACGACCCAAAGGTACAATCAACTCTGGAATTCTTGAATAAAACTAAGATAAAAGTTCTGGAATGGCCTTTGTAATCACCAGATCTCAATCCAATAGAAATGCTTTGGACTGATCTGAAAAAAGCTGCAGCCAAGCATTCTGTATCCAATATCAGTTAAAGGAAATATGCAAGACAGAATGGGATCAGATTTCAACAACAAGATGTAACATACTGGTTAAGAATTACCATAAACGTCTGAAAGCCATAATAAAAGCAAAAGGAGGACACATGAAATACTAAAGCAAGGGTGCCAATACTGTAGTCAACAAATATTTAAAATTGTTTAAGTGCTTTTGTTTTGTTATAAAGATTGTTTGTTAAACTACCAGAAATTGTGTATTTTTTCTTTATCATATCAATTAGTGGCTAATGTTCAAATGCTTGCATTTAACATGTTATTATTGTGAACAGGCTGGCTGTAGGGTTGACGTCAGGCAGGAAATGAATCCACAACACACAGCAACTGCGGGCAAAACTGAGACCCACGGCGCTCAGTGTTTTAATAAACAAACAAATAAAACAGATAAAACAGCGGATGAAACAAACAAACAAACAAACAAGTACCGTGCTGGTCCTCCAGCACGAAGTAGCAATTGTTATTATTTATTTTTTATTATTATTTTTCTCCTCTCCACACCCATTCTCCACTCTCGAACACACACAACCCCGAGTGAGTGAAACATGCATCTATATATACAGTTGTACAGGGATTCAATTACTAATTAATTATTCACTTGAATCCCAGCACGTGATTTTAAATCACTCATGCTCCACATAGCCCCATTATATCCCGTGCACCAATACCTACATATCAACATTAACACACCACATGCAACATATAACACAAAAATACGCACAGGGGCGGGGCACACTGCCACACTTATATAAAGTACAGGGTGCCAATTCTTTTGTCTGTGACCATACCTGAAAAACCTCTCATCTGATTGTCATGAAAATTGGTATTAATAGTATTTGACATACATGTTCTATTTTTACCAGAAAGAAATATCAGCATATATTTAAATCACAATGTATGCGGGTACATTTCAAAAACGTGTTACATACAGTCAAGCAGAATGTATCCTTGTGTCACATGGCTGGCTGAGTGGTGACGTCAGAACCAGAAGATAAATAACACAGACAGGACAGATGAAATGAAATGATGAAGACGCTTGCTTGCGCCGGTTTATTATAAATAAAAAGGTTTTAACAAAACACAGGACACGGCACTTTACGCCAAAATAAATAGACAAACAAAACGAACAGACACTAACAAACAGGGACGAACAAACATGGTGAGTACAAACACCACTCCTTCTTCTTATTATTCTTTTTGTTATCATTTACCTCCTCTCCACACCCGTTCTCCACTCACCGAACACACAACCCCGAGTGAGTAAAACGTGCATCTATATATACTGTTGTGCCGGGATTCAATTACTAATTAATTATTCACTTGAATCCCAGCACGTGAATTAATTATGTGCAACCTCATGCTCACATATTATATACTTTAAATGCACGTGAAGTGATGTGCAATCCCCTGCCTAAATACAATTATACATTTTAAATCACACGTGAAACACAGACCCGTTTATATCCTGTGTACCAATGCCTATACATCAACATTAACACACCACACGCAACATACAACATAGAAATGCACACAGGGGCGGGGCACATTGCCACACCTTGCCATAGTTTATTTTAATCCTTGTCTGATTTATCATATATCGGTAATTCATTTCACCTACATCAATGGCTAAAAGTTTAGCATCACCCTACAAACTCATTTTGCTTCATAGAGTTGAGTGACACCTGGTGAATAATGTTACATTAACATATTGCATTATATACCGCTTTGTAGTTTTCCACATACTTAACGAAAAACTGACAAATTAAAAAATGTGACTTTCAAATCTAACGTAAAGTACCGTACTGCTATTATGGGTTCTGTTAGAGTTTTGCAATATCATTTTATAATTTCTTTGATTACATGATGTTAAATAAAAGATCTACATTATTTTCATATATCTTTTTTTTTGTCTCAATCCTAAAATTCTGAGTGATACAAAACTTTTGGCCATGGTAGAGTAAAGTTGTCCCCACCCCTTCAGTACCGCCTTTCCCGCTAGTAGCCAACTAGACACTTTCCCTAATGACTGACATGCTTAGCAGCCAGTAAATTGCTTTGACCCCAAAGACGCTGCTGAGCGTAATACCAAATGGCCACACTTTTCTAAATGAAAATGCATGTGTTTCTTTCAGAGCTGCATGTTTGAGACCTGTATAGTAAATGGAAGTACACAGCAGGTCCTGTCATTATTTTGATAGTCACAACTATTTTAAGAATACTTCTTGTTTGGAAGCACATGGAAACTCCATAGACCTGCAAGTGTATCCACAGTAAATTCCTAATTCAAGTTATCAAGATTATGAAAAGGTTGCTGACCATATTCTCATTAACTTACAGTAGGTCAAATAATGTTGACATCAAGTTTCATGACAATGAGAATGTATGGAAAAATTTGAAGCGTGACATACATATATACGCAGGACCGCCCCATGATATCCACTTTGCAGGGGATTTTATCCCCAGTGGGAGATAATAAGGGCAATGCTCTAAAAGAAACTTATTTTTCAGAAAACCTCATGCATCTGGTATATGAGGTACAGGTTACAATTATAATGGCCCTAGTTAAGAGAGATATGTAAAGAATTTTACTCTCATTTATCTAAATTTGTGCTGCCAATCATAAAGGTTTTTTTTTTAAATTTAAATAATGGGAATATATATTTTGTGTATAATTTGTAAACTTAATTTAAAATTGTGCATTTTATCATGCAGAATGTACATTTATTTAGAACACTTCACATATAAAATGCTGATTTACACTTATCTGGCATGTGGGTAAAAAGGCAAAGATAAAAAAAAATAAAAATAAAACCCCATTAGTCATTTACCCCGCATGTGGGGAGATATTTTGCCACATCTTACTATATACAACTGTTTTAAGGTGTATTTAGCAATCTTTTTTTGGTTAAAAAGAACAAAATTCCATAAGCTATTGTGACAAAGAAAGAATGAATCTTGGTTATAAATCTCCCTCCCGACCTGTGAGGGCACTGTGTAAAGGGAACAGAGTGCCCCGGACTGGATGATCTGACAGTTTATTCCAGGGAAAGGTGGAAGGCTATTTTTGAGAAGCAAAAAACTGTTCAAAAAGTGAGTCTTACATTCGAAGGAATACGGTGTATTACTGACATACTTGTTTGGTAAAGTACTTTTGAAATACCTTCACATTGACTGAAAAACTCAGCATAAGTTGAGAACATTTATTTCCTAACCACTCTCAAAAACTACTTACTAAACAAGAAGAAAAGTAAAAAGTGAGAACTGAAGTGGCTCAGAGGAAAGTAAAATAGTAAATAACAATCACCCTCACAACAATTTTCTAATCACATTTAACCAGAATGCAGAAATGAAGTGTATTCTGTCAGCTGGTAATTTTCATCAAGATTCAATACATATATTCAGATAAAATATTCATAAAAATGCACTTCAGTGCTTGTCTTGTCATGTGAGACTATTAAAAAGACATTTAGCAGTTGTGGTTATTACCTGTAAAGAGATGCTACAACCTCAAATGAACAGTAAGTGTGGAAAAAATGTCGCTCATAATTAATTGAATGGCAGTATTTGAACTCCCTGGTGTTCTGTACCTTTCCAGCAATTTGAGCACAGCGAAGTGATTAAGAAACATGGTTGTTGATAATGCTTATATCTCACAGCGATTCCTTTTCATTAAATGTAGCTCCTCTTATTCCAAGTGTGAAAATAGGGGAAGGCAGAGATACTTCCTGTGCTGCCTCATCACCTCATGGGTTAGAAAATACTGTGTGTAAGTATGGTAATGCTTCATTAATATGGGATTTATTAAACAAAGAAAAAATACACCCTAAAGGCTCTCCGTATGTTACTTTAAAACGATGTTCTACTACGTGTTTCCATATAGCTAGAAAACCAAGTATCCAGTGGTAATGAAACATTATTTAACTTGTCAGTGGTTCTCAATCTGTGGACCACTGGTGGTCCGTGGAAGGGTTACATAATTACGGAAAGGATGCAGCAGCATAGTTTATAGATTTTTGAGACCTTAAAAACACAGCTACAGATGTAGGCAAGACAATGCACACATGGAGAATATCTCCAAGTTAAAAAAAGGAGTTTTGTAGTGTCTAAAATGTATTCGTTATTAGGTTTGTGTTTTTAACATTTCCATTTATTGTAATTCATTAAAATGAATGAAGCCTCCGTGCTGGTCTTAATTGCTCCATAAACAGAGCTGACATGACCTGCAATGTTAGCCTTGTTAGTGACCAAGCATTTAAAAATGGCAAGCATGTATTTTTGTTAATAATGAAAAGATACAGATTTTCAAGGCAAACTATTTTTAAGTCGATTACAATTTCTTTATGTTTCATCAAATAAATAAAAACACCAGCTGCCCAAGCATTTTTGTTTTCTTCGATTTAATTAAGTTATTGACTTGTTAAATCTTTGTGTCTCTTGTTTGAGAAAAACGTTTGAGAACCACTGACAAGTTATTTACCTTAAGAATAATATTTTAACATACACTGTAGCTTTAAAAGCCGGATACATAATGCAGCAATTACTAAACATAAATAGTAAACTGCTTTTCAAATACAGCAAGTGAAGGGCTGTTTTGTCATAATCAACTGCTGTTAATCAGTTGTAAATACCATGAAATTCAAGCCAGGATTGTAAACTACAACTTTTTAATGGGCTGAGCTGGTTACAGAGTCTAGCCATGTAATATCGCATTATATTTCTCTGTACAAAGATGATTATCTCATGACTGACTCTTATCTTTACAGAATGCAGCAGCAGTGGATGATGGGAGGACTCGTATTGGTCCTGCTGGTTCTCTCAGCAATGGCAGTGGATGCTGGAAAGGCAGAGAAACCAGGTGAGGCACATATCACAGGAAAAAGGAGGTTATGATGAGGTTGTATAATGCAGTGATACCGCACTCTGGTCAACACTGTACCAAAAATACTTTGTGGACCTGTTGAGAATCCCACAAAGACCACCCAGACTAACACCAGGGTTTAAAGGAATAATCAATGATGATAGTATGAAATCATCTATTTAGCCTAGAACAAAGAAGCATTAGGGGTGACATTATTGAAATCTAAAAAAATGTAAAAGGGAGCTGACCAAGTTTATCGTAACCAGCACAGAAACCAGAGGACACCATTGGGAAATAGTAAGTGGAAATAGACTTAGGAGACACTTCCTCATGCATGGTGGTGAGGGTATGGATTGGGTTACCTCGTCATATTGAAGCTGAATCATTGTGGTCCTTTAAGACCAAGTTTTGAGATCAATCAGCCACTAGGAACCAGGCGAACATAGATGAGACGACCCCTCGTTCGTAAATTCTGTTTATGTAATTTCCATGACCTTCCTAGAATGATGTGGCTCCCTTTCTTCTCAAGGCAGAATGAGTTGTGGGAAAACCTGAATCTATTAAGCTACTGTATTCCACTGTTTAGGGTTTCTCTGGACCTAATCTCTCAACCCCTCATTGTGTGTCTGAGTTCTGTTTTTTAATGGACAACCAAGGCATGACCCCTACGTTAGGCTTGGTCAGTATTTGGAGGAATGGCGTTTTTTTTAACTGGTATTGTGTGCTGTGTAGAACAGAGCTAATTTTACAAATACCCTGGATTTTTACCATGTACCATACCCCAATTTCTCTTTATTAAAGAAACTATGTAATACAACAGGGACAAATCATACAAAAGACACATACAACAAAACTATAAAAATTATAAACATGTTTTATCCAAATATTGTCAACAGAACTACATTTTGAATATTCATGATCTAAATTAATTGCCTTATTTAGTTTAATGGGATTTATTTCAAATTCTAATAGAGACCATTCCACTTCTAATTTTGCAACATTTTAACTTCTTTAATTCTGGACTCTGGACTTTCAGCTTCTTTAACTTTCTGGACTATGGGGTTCACCAGTGCTGTAAAAGCATCTAATACAATATATCTTTGGCTTATTCGGGTGGGATATAGTTTGATCCAATTGACCCATAAGCCACTCGTTTTCTGGCCTTCTTTCTTAAGTAGAGTAGATATTTCCTAACATTGTCCATTGTGTTCAGTTTTCTTAACTTCTTACTTATTGTACTTTTGAACCTTCCTAATTATTATTATTATTTATTTCTTAGCAGACGCCCTTATCCAGAGCGACTTACAGTCGTAAACCAAAAATACATTTCAAGAATCACAGTACAAGTATTAATACAATTAAGAGCAAGATAAAATACAATTACTTCAGTTCTAGTAAGTACAAGTATATTACAAAATACGAATTAATATCGGAGCAGATAACAGTGTCAGTGATAGTTACCTCAGGATACAATTAAATGCAAAATACTACAGATTGAATAACACTTGTGGCAGATTACAGTACAGTACTCTTTAAAGTACAGGATTAAATGCAGTAAAATAGGGAGCAGATAAGTGCAAGTAAAGCGCATTAAGGAACAGTGATAAAGTGTCCAGAGGGAAAAGAGGAGTTCTACAGGTGCTGTCTGAAGAGGTGAGTCTTGAGGAGGCGCCGGAAGGTGGTCAGGGACTGGGCAGTCCTGACCTCTGTAGGAAGGTCATTCCACCACTGCGGGGCGAGGGTGGAGAAGGAGCGGGCTCTGGAGGCAGGGGAGCGTAGAGGAGGTATAGCCAGTCTTCTAGTGCAGGAGGAGCAGAGAGGTCGAGTGGGGGTGTAGGGAGAGATGAGGGTCTGGAGGTAGCTGGGTCTGGATTATAATACATTTAATTCCTGGCTTACCTTAAATAACATTTCCCCACAGACATGAACAACCACAGAAATGTAAGTTTGTTCATTAATATTATTTCATTTTATTTCTTCTCAGTTCATTATCACTATTCCTGCATACATTTGATCAGAAAAGCCTCTTCAAGGGTTGTTGTGGGAAGTATATTGGCATTGCACAGGTTTGAGTATTTTTTTGAAAAGCATTTTTTTCAACTTAGTAAGCATGTTAAATAATGATCAAAGAAGAAATAACACACAGAACACACATAATAGGATATTAAGGTACTCTGTGTTGATGGTATTATCATTAAATAAATATCCAGTTAACCTGGAAGAAGATTAAATAGGTTCAATTAAGTAATTTAGGGTACAGGTGGAAGAAAGACCAGGAGTGTTCCAGACCTCAAGGACCAGAATTGTGCCCCTGATATAAAGTATCCTTTTCACTTGGACATTTCAGAATGATGTTTGACCATTCCTATTCCAGTAAGCAAAGCAATTGTTCTGGCAGGGAACTCTAACCTTAGATCAAATCATGTAAATAACAATAATCTTTTAGGCACTTCAATACCAGACTAAATCGTCAATCTAATAACTAGTTTCTTAGTCATTCCTCAATAAACAATACGTCCAATGACAGCAAGGAAAGGATTTATGTCTTACCTCAATCCACTACGTCACTGCTGTGTGCCAGAGCTCACATCCTCCTCCCCAGCCTCCACATGTTTTTTTGGCTACATCTAACGGGGGAGGGCAGCTTTCCTGCCCCCCTGCCCATGGCTTCCTTATGACCAGCCTGTCCACTTATCTGCAAGCTAATTTATGGGCAGGAGTAACTCAAAAGGCAAGGCCAAAGGCCAAAGAATGCAGTGTAAAATATGTATATCATAGTCGTGTTGCCTAGTTTGTTTTAATAAATTATCTATCGCATACATTTTCTGACTGAACTAATGTACAGTTTGAAATCAAGCAGCTCAAAGGCTTGCATATGTACAAAATCAACAGGGGGCCCATTTCCTCTTGCAGGCAAGAACGAGCGGAAGTCAGACTGTGGGGAGTGGCAGTGGAGTGTCTGTGTGGCGAATGTTGGGGACTGTGGCCTGGGAACAAGAGAGGGAACCCGCACAGGGAATGACTGCAAGCAAACCATCAAGACCCAGAGGTGCAAGATCCCCTGCAACTGGAAGAAGCAGTTTGGAGGTGAGTGGAGGCTGGGTTTGGTTTGAGGACTGAGGTTTCATATTAATGTTAACGACACGTCTTTTTTGTCATTAAAATGATTTAGTAACAGGGCATTGCAATTAAGAAGTGTATGATTAATATCCCACAATTTCAGTTTCATCCTATTTTGCTAATAGTAGGCATCCCATAAAAACATAAAATTCTGGAAAATTATGTGGTGGAAAAACTTGAGAACCCAGAAAATTGTAATCGATTCGTAATAGGCTCTAAGCATTACTTATCTAAGAATATGTTATTATAATAGCCTTAATTGTAATATTGCCCCTCTGAATCCAAATAAGTGTCTGGAATGTATTTCAAACAAAATAAAACATAAAGTTCGTATTTATATGGGTTTTTTTTTTTCCTGTATTAGGTTTTTTTTAAATATAACAAAACAAAACAACAAATGACTATATACAAAAACTCTGAAAAAATGAAATAAACAAATACTGGCTAAACTCAACAACACAATATCACAATGACACTGCATTGGGAGAGCATGTTAACATGCATTAAGTAGAGCAATTCTCTTTTTTTACCAGCAAAGGTAACAAAAAAGTGAGGTTTATATTGGTAATAAATCACAAAACCAGAGGGACATGATCCTTGATGTTAGCAGAATTAGTTATTATAGGACTATCTTCACGAGCATAGACTTGCTTTAGAGCCTGAAACAAGCGAGCTACACGGTGTAACCAGGGACACTTCCAGCTGACGCCATGGGACAAGTGATGCTCGGTCCCTTCAAACGTACAAGTTCTAACTTAGTTCTTAGTTTTGAGAGTTTCGCATTTTGGGCGGTCGTAATCCCAAAATAAAATTGGAAATCATACAGTGGGTTGCATCTTGTGTTAGCGGTAACAGTTATGGGGAACATAATCGAAATTAAAATAAACATCATGCATTATCCTTTGCATATTGTACATAAAACAGGTAGGGCCATTATTTGATCACAACACAAACGCTAAGACCAGTATACATGAAAATAATATAGGTTATGTATGTATTATACAGCACTCTAAGTAGCATACTGAAATCTATTTTTCAAGGTAATACATTTTTAAAACAAAATTTTTAGTAGAACCTATAAAGTAATGTATACTGGTCCTTTTAAAAACAGGTCAATGCTTACAAGGGTTTACCATTGCTGTATCCCGTGTTCATGACCCTGCAGTGTTTACGAGGGTTTACCTTTGCTGTATCCCGTGTTGATGACCCTGCAGTGTTTACGAGGGTTTACCTTTGCTGTATCCCGTGTTCATGACCCTGCAGTGTTTACGAGGGTTTACCTTTGCTGTATCCCGTGTTCATGACCCTGCAGTGTTTACGAGGGTTTACCTTTGCTGTATCCCGTGTTCATGACCCTGCAGTGTTTACGAGGGTTTACCTTTGCTGTATCCCGTGTTCATGACCCTGCAGTGTTTACGAGGGTTTACCTTTGCTGTATCCCGTGTTCATGACCCTGCAGTGTTTACGAGGGTTTACGTTTGCTGTGTCCCTTGTTCATGACCCTGCAGTGTTTACGAGGGTTTACCTTTGCTGTATCCCGTGTTCATGACCCTGCAGTGTTTACGAGGGTTTACGTTTGCTGTATCCCGTGTTCATGACCCTGCAGTGTTTACGAGGGTTTACCTTTGCTGTGTCCCTTGTTCATGACCCTGCAGTGTTTACGAGGGTTTACCTTTGCTGTATCCCGTGTTCATGACCCTGCAGTGTTTACGAGGGTTTACGTTTGCTGTGTCCCTTGTTCATGACCCTGCAGTGTTTACGAGGGTTTACCTTTGCTGTATCCCGTGTTCATGACCCTGCAGTGTTTACGAGGGTTTACCTTTGCTGTGTCCCGTGTTCATGACCCTGCAGTGTTTACGAGGGCTTACCTTTGCTGTGTCCCGTGTTCATGACCCTACAGTGATTACAAGGGTTTACCTTTGCTGTATCCCGTGTTGTCTGTATCGAAGCATTTTGTTTTGGTATTTTTTATTCACACATCATAGGTAAATTAACAAGGGAATTACTTTTTTTTCCATTTTTACGTGGGAACATATGGCAGAGAAAAATGTTTTTTTTCTTTTAAACATCGCAGTGTATCCAGTTCAGGCTCCCTCCTGCAATAACGCAAGAGCAGGATCAATGCATTTCCCTGGTGAGTAAATGTTGAGAATGTAGTGCCCAGTTGATTTATGACCCATGATGTATGATTACAAATTTCAAAGGAGTCAGCAATATGCTGCAGTGCTGAGCGGACGTGTTTGTAAGGATCTCTCTGCTACCATCCCTGGTTTTTACCTTCTTTTTGTGTCCAACACCACTTTACAAACAAATATAGTACAGTGACTTGTTGATTGATGTCTACAGCATGTTGGGGAGAAACAGAAATAAAAAATCTACGCTGCCAGCGCAAACACTACTGGGGACAGTGTGGCGCAGTTGGATAAAAAGGTAAATACTTTAATAAAAGAAAACAAAATGCTAAGAAATGAAACAATCTGGAAAATTGAAGCAGACGTTGCAATATTCGTATAGTGGGCTTGCCAGAAGGCTCTGAGGGCACAGACCGATTAAGTTCTTTACTGAAATGATGGGGGGCTCCCGAGTGGTGCATCCAGTAAAGGCTCTCCACGTGGAGTGCCGGATGCGCTCTATAGTTTGGACGTCGTGAGTTCAAGTCCAGGCTATTCCACAGCCGACCGTGGACGGGAGCTCCCAGGGGGCGCCGCACAATTGGCCAAGCGTCACCCGGAGGGAGGAAGGGAGGGGGAGGGTTATGTCGGCCAGGGTGCCCTCGGCTCACCGCGCACCAGCGACCCCTGTAGTCTGGCCGGGCGCCTGTGGGCTTGCCTGTAAGTTCTTTACTGAAATGATACCGGCAGTATTGGGTAGTTAACATTCCGGGGAGCCACTGACTCCGCTTATCGTGCCCTAATACCCAACCAGCTCCAGATCAAAATCCCAGAATTGTCATTGTGAATTGTCAGGACAGGGAAAAGATCCTCTGAGTGAGAGAAAAGGGGAAAGTTCTAAATAAAAATAAGACTGTGATGTTTTTTCCCCGACATGAGTGCTGACTTGACGAGACGTTGGAGGGGGTTCGATGAGGTGAAAAGATCGAGAAATATCCGATATGCTTTACTTCACACTTTACCAATAAAGAACATGAGACACTTTGTAGAGAATGGGTGGGACAGGTATACGCTTCATCTTTTAATACAAAAGCCAGAGGGGTAACAATATTAATTGTTAAAAATATACCTTTTTGCATTACTAAATCACTTGTTGATCCTTCGGGTAGATACATTTTGATTCAGGGTACACTGTATTCAGAATCCTGGACACTGCTTAATGTACATAACCCCCATTTTGATGATCATATATTTGTTCAAGACCTGTTTCTTAAAGTTTCAGATTGTGGGGGCTTGTTAATGGCAGGGGGGTATTTTAATTCGTGTTTAGATCCAATTCTAGATAGATAATCTACTTCTGCTTACCCATTGACTAAATCTGCCAACATGACACTGTCCTTTTTAAAAGATCTGAATTTAAAAGAGATTTGGAGACATGTTCATCCCCAGGGCAGAGACTATTCTTTCTGCTCTAGCCCTCATGGCACTCATACTTGTATAGATTACTCGTATGTTTTCCTATCCATGCCATTGATTCATACAGTAATGAATACACAGTACCTTTCTCGGACCATCTCAGACCATTCTCCTTTAACTTTATCATTATTATTATTATTATTATTATTATTATTATTATTTGTTTATTTGTTTATTTAGTAGACGCCTTTATCCAAGGCGATTTACAGAGATTAGGGTTTGTGAACTATGCATCAGCTGCAGAGTCACTTACAATTACGTCTCACTCGAAAGACGGAACACAAGGAGGTTAAGTGACTTGCTCAAGGTCACACAATTAGTCAGTGGCTGAGGTGGGATTTGAACCGGGGACCTTCTGGTTACAAGCCCCTTTTTATCAATAACAACCTCTGATAGGGCGAGAGGGGCATATAGATGGAGACTTAACCCATCACTCCTGAAACAGACTGATTTCTATACATTTATCAAGGATCAAATTAATTATTTCATATAAACTAATTACCCTTCTTCCCCAAATAGTTTTATCCTCTGGGAGGCACTTAAAGTCTACCTGAGGGACCAGATTATTTCTTACACAATGCTGAATGTGAAGATTTAGAGGGAGAAATATTACCACTGGAGAAGGATTATCAGGCTACAGGGTCTAAAGAAGTATATAGACTTTTGGTAAATAAAAAAACTGAAGTATAATTCTCTTCACACCTACAAGGCTGAAAAAGCCATTTCCAATCCAGGCAGAAGTATTATGAATTAGGTGAGAAAGATTTGTCGTGTGGAAAGTGGAAGAACAATTAATGCTATAGAAAACTTAGATAAAAAGATAACGCACAACCCCAAAGAAATACATTATATGTTTAAAAATTATTATACAGAATTATATGCATCTGGTTTTCATGATGAACAAACAAAAATTGATTATTTTCTTTCCTCAATAAAAATGCCCAAACTCTCTCAGGCGGATAAAGGAAGCACACTTTACAGAAGTAGAAATTAGTACAGCCATTAACTCTTTACAGTAGATCTCCAGAAGAGGATACCTTCCCTCCTGAACTTTATTTTTGTTAACCCTGTTGGTGGATGTTCTTAATCTAGCAACTCAAACTATATAAGAACATAAGAACATATGAAAGTTTACAAACGAGAGGAGGCCATTCAGCCCATCTTGCTCGTTTGGTTGTTAGTAGCTTATTGATCCCAGAATCTCATCAAGCAGCTTCTTGAAGGATCCCAGGGTGTCAGCTTCAACAACATTACTGGGGAGTTGGTTCCAGACCCTCACAATTCTCTGTGTAAAAAAGTGCCTCCTATTTTCTGTTCTGAATGCCCCTTTATCAACACTTCTCACAATATATCCGAGCATCTTGTTGGCCTTTTTTATAGCTTCCCCACATTGTCTAGATGAAGACATTTCTGAGTCAACATAAACTCCTAGGTCTTTTTCATAGATTCCTTCTTCAATTTCAGTATCTCCCATATGATATTTATAATGCACATTTTTATTGCCTGCGTGCAGTACCTTACACTTTTCTCTATTAAATGTAATTTGCCATGTGTCTGCCCAGTTCTGAATGCTGTCTGGATCATTCTGAATGACCTTTGCTGCTGCAACAGTGTTTGCTACTCCTCCTATTTTTGTGTCGTCTGCAAATTTAACAAGTTTGCTTACTATACCAGAATCTAAATTATTAATGTAGATAGGTTTACCTGATTCATTTTCTGTGGCTAATCATAGTAATCCTTAAAAAAAAAAAAAAAAAAAAAAAAAAACAAAGACCTCCTGAAGCAATAATTATAATTCTGAACTCTAGATTTAAACAAAGATATTGTATTTGATACAGTACAGCAGCTGGGTACCCTATTTATAAAATGTATTGACCTGGCATTGGCTATAGCGAAAAAATGCATAGCTCTGAAGTGGAAGCAAGACTGCCCTCGCCTGGTTTCACTGTGGTATGCTAAAATTAACAGTTGTCTACCTTTGGAAAAAATAACTTATGCAGTAAGGAATAAGATAAACATATTTTTTAAAATATGGCAACCTTATATAGACTACATGGAAAGACTTCCTTTGAGCATTGTTGACCCTAATATATTATAGTTAAGAGGAAGGAATCTTGCAGAAGTTACAACCATTAAAAGATTATAGGTTGAACTCTCAGTTCTATTTACCAATTTTAATCTCTCAATTTATTTTTTGTTATATATTTATTTTTTTATTTTACTATTGTTTTGTACAGCATTTCCTTTGTATCGTTCTGTTACTTTGTTCTGCAAAATGGAAAATAAAAAATATTTTAAAAAGGAGTCTGCAATATGTTTCAAAATATAACCCCTGTGATATGGAAACACGGGACACAGCAACGTAATGTGTTTCTTATAAACTTTGCAGGCTATTCTGTAACACAGTATTACCTTCAAAATGAAATGTCTTAGTATGATTCTACATCAAATAGACTTGAAGAAATAAAAAACTAATTCTCAGTACTGTGAAAAGTGTGTCCTGCCTTCAGAAGCCAACTTAGATTGAAGTTATCAATTTTAGCAGTGGATTTGTTAAACATACCAGTATGAAGTGTTGTTACATACAGAAGTTTGCTTTTCGACTGAGCAGGTTGAGCCAGAGAGACAAAGCTCAGGTATTTAAAAGCTCACAGCTCTGCCTAACGGAACTTTTATTTGTTCTTCTGTAGAGTTCAGTTTGTTGACAAGGTAAAAAAAGTTTTTTGCAGATTCTGCAGTTCATCAATATTTCTGCAACCTAAGGTGGATTCTGCAAATTTGCAGCACGATATGTCACATACAGTAACTGTGCATGTAGTCAATATGGACCGGCGTGAACGGAACCCGTCCTGTTCCCAAAAGAGAAATACACATACTATTTGTATTATGAATTGACTTTTAAATGTGTCATCATTACTATCACGGTAAACGGCAGGTAAGAATTGTTGTCCCGACTACGCCACTCTCTATAGCTTTTATATAGAGGTGAGAGATCCTCTAGAATGTCTAATTAATTCTGACCGCAGCTATAAAGGTAAACCAGAATAAAAGTAGTTCCACTCACACAGGATCTTTTATTTGGAAGAGCAGATGGACGCTCACCACACACGCAGAAAGGAGTTTACCACACCCCAAAGGTTTGTTTAAAATGAAATTTATTGGTGTCACAGTACCATCATATCTAAAAAGTAAGCAAGTTCTAATGGCCAATATTTCTCAGCAATTCCACAGAAAGGCTGATATATAAACAGGTCATTATTAGCAGCATTTAATAATACTTCAGCAGGTATCAACAATTAACAGATAGTATTTCAATATATATCAATAATCATTAACAAAACCACATAGTATTTCAAATAGGTAGCAACAATCACTAGCAATAAATAGTGGCAGTCTCTTGTAAATTAGTACATTTAAAAAGCACCAATCACTACCCACCCCAATGGCTAGGGTCCGGATATCCTGAGGGGACACATAAGAACTTGTAGCCAGAATGGCCCCCAGGCAGTCAAGCACAGCACCACCAGTTCCCCCTTGAATGGCGCCATTTCATTGACTAAGCTTTTTGCCAACATATACAGAGGATGGTACATTGAAAAGTTTCTGCTCCCCTACATGTAGCAGCACTCAGTACACACCTCAGGGCACCAGGAATCAGTGTTGCCAACTTAGCAAATTTGTTGCTAAATCTAGCGACTTTAAGGGCTGACTTGGCACCAATTTTTGTCAAAAACGACTAGCGATTTCCAGGACAGTCATCAGAGAATTTCAGAGATATAAAATCACCAAAACATTTCAATTTATATTGTATTAGCAGTGTACTTTTAGTATCATTGTCAGGGCAATTAAAATGAAATCCCAGCTCCATTTGAATACGCAAGGAAGTCAATATGTTATTTGCCTAGCAATAGGCTTAACAACCACGAACCTGGTTCTAAACAAACCAGCAACTGGCGTCACCAGCGGTAAAGTTAGTTTGAAGTTCGATATTCATTTGATATTCACAACCATATCACCTAGGCAGGGGTGTTCAATCCTGGTCCTAGATGGCCGGTGTCCCTCTTGTTTTTTGTTCCAACTGTACCAATTAAGGAACTTAATCGGTCAAATTAATTAATTTACAGTACACCTGAAACAAAAACCAGCAGGGACACCAGTCCTCCAGGACCAGGATTGGAAACCCCTGACCTACACATTTCAAACCAACTGAAGCTGAGCGGTTAACCTTTGCTTTAGCTGCACACCCTATACATAATTTGTGAAAATCTTGCAATGTAATATTTTACAGACTTGTGTTATTGTTTTTTATTCTGTAAATATCTGGCTACCGTTTTTATTTTTGTTAGCTTTTTTGTACACATGAGACATGGAATGACTTCTTTAAGAAGGCTAAAAATATTGTTGTTGTCCTCATGTTAAAACTATAAATATATGCTTCAATATTTGACGTAGTTGAGATATTGCATTAACTTATCCGTGTTTCTGCTGTTGGGACTTTTATTGTGACTCCTCAATATATATATATATATATATATATATATATATATATATATATATATATATATATATATTTCTTTTTAAACAGTTTTGTTTTTGCACTTACAGAATAATTCTGTATTCCAAAATGCATCACATAGCATATTACATTTTACATTGATATATCAGCATCAGTTAAACCATCGTTCTGTATACACATCATACACATGGGAGGGGTGATACGCAAAAAAACACTATCATATAATAGACGTATCCTCTCAACTCAACACCACACGACCAGAGTGACAGTAAACATAGACACAATGAAGTGTTCTTACCTTTGTATACCAGTAAGTTAGTGATCAGCAGATGTGTCAGCCGCATGAAGAGCACAGAGTGTGGTTTTCACTAACTGTGCAGAATAAATGAATTTTTTTCTATGGGTAAATATCGGGTCTTTCTTCCTATGCATCGGGACGTGGGACATTTGCTAGGAAATCGGGACTGTCCTGACCATATAGGGACTGTTGGCATGTATGGTAGTATAATAATGAATGTGCTTTCTCTTTCTCGCCAAAGGTAGTGCGATACCTCACACAAAACACACCAGAATAATAATAACAACAGACAGACACACACAAAGCAACACACACAAAGCTTTACTCTCTACCCTCCATCTTGCTCCCACTCTGAGGACAAAACCGACTACATGCTTAGCAGGATCATTCACTTGAGGAACGGATGCAGGGGTAGGAACACAAAAATATTCACACATACTCTATGCCGTGATCAAACAATAATTCAATAGTGAATCAACAAAATAAACAATCATAACACATAATAAATCATAATAATGATAGTAAATGACATAATAAATCATAATAAATAATAAATCATAATAGTGATACTAAATGACAAATGATATTGTGAACGTGCAAATAAAAACACATTAAAGTAACACGTGTTACAGTAACTACATTGTAACAACCCAGGCCTCCAGAGCTGAAGGGCATGAGTGGCTAGTGAATTACTCACCTGTGCCACCTGACCCCCATTTGTTTCTACTTTTAAACTGGGTCATTTTCTGGTATTTAGCTGCTGAGGACTGGGTGTCAATGTAAATGAGTTTCAAACGCTTCCTCCCTGCAGGTGAATGCAAGTATGACTTCCAGGCATGGGGGGAATGTGACCTGTCCACCGGCAAAAAGACCCGCACTGGAACCCTGAAGAGAGCCCTGCTGGACGCTACCTGCTCTGACCCTGTCAGTGTGACCAAGCCCTGTGGAAAAACTGTCAAGACGAAACCACAAGGTGAGCTTGAACTCCAGCGAGGTATCTCAGTAAGTCTTGCTGGACTGAAGTAACCCAGCTGTGAATCCTGTCTGCAGACAACACATGTTATTAGGAATACGTAACATCAGGTTGGGCCACCATTTGAACTGATCACGGGCATAGACTCCACAAGGTGTTGGAAGGTGTCTCAAGCTGTTCCTTTAACTTAACAATGCTGTCAACACACTATCTATAAGCAGTGTGTGGTTTAAGTGATGATGTAAATGCTGCTTGTAAACTCATTCTTTTTTTTACCTGTGACATTGCCGTTTTTACTGCCATACCAAGGCTGTTACTGGCAATTAAAATATGTTTCTAAATTAGCAAGTGCAACTGATTCGTCACATACACATGATCTATCCACAGAGCTACTGCGGTGCATACTGGGATATGTATTGTACAGGGCTACATTTTCACAATTCAATGCATTTCTATCAATCTTCAAATCAATCTTCAAATCGAAAACCCTGCAGCAAAATAATGATATACTCCAGCAGCAGCCAGGCTGCATGACGAATGAGGGAACGCAGCTGTCAAGTGTGAGTTGCTTCTGGGAATGTGAGTTCTTGTTATAAAAAAAAAAACAATTCAGAACATTTAGTTTTATTAGACAGTGACTCTTCCTGAGCATTATATTTTTAATGTATAGTTCTCTTTTGGCAATGTTTCACCTTTGAGCACCTTTGATACTTTTCCTGTGACTGATGTGTTTTCAGTGGCGATCTAATTTCTTCATGTGACTTTACTGGAAGTACAGCATTGAAGTATCTGCAAGGGGGGTTGGATAAATACTCTTATAGCAGCTTCAAATAAACTACCATTACAAAATCTAATTCAACGTTACCATAATGTCTTAATTATCTTGGCGAGAGCCGAGTTCAAATCAGCATGAAGTTTTAACATCTACTCTCGTGTAATGGAAATCATGAAGATCTGGATACGTGCAGTGACTGCTGTGAATAGTGCAGCTGGCAACAAGGGAAAGACCTTGTGACAGCCTGGTAAGGGTTAGCTACCCTTGTCGGCAGGATCCAGCTCTGTGTTTACAGGATGCTGAAGACACCCGCCCAAGGCTTCTAAGAAATTAAAGAGAAAAATACCCGCTAGAGTCTGCGAGAGCGGGGGCGGAAGATGACTCAACGTTGGACAACACGGTTAACGACTTAGGAACGGAAACGGATATGAGTATGGAGAGTACTTCACAAAAGACTAGTTCAAGATCTGCAGTTAACAAAGACATGGAACTCCAGGTTTGTGTCTGCGGCTGGAGCAAGGCGACAACGGTCAGGGGTTTGAAGATTCATCAAGGGAGAATGAAATGCTTGAGGGAGAAGGGACAAGGGCCTTGCATTGATCAGTACTTCTTACGAAGTCAATCAAGTCAGTCGAATGAAATCCAGCGACAGGAAGCAAACCACAGTTCGCAGGATATCAGCACCCCTGTCATAGACGTGAGGAGGACTTGCATGGACACAGTTAGTGATGAACCTAATGATCCTTGTGAACCCGGTCAGACAAACCAGCATAAGAGAGAAAAGAACCTCAACGGGCACAAGCCTGGAGTTAAATGGCCAAGAGCTTGTGAGAAAACTGCATGGGACACAGTAAACATAGATCTCTGCATTGGAAAGATTAAGTGGAACAGTTGAAAAGAAGCTGGATAAATTTGGGGACATCATCTACGCATATGGAAGTGAGAGGTTTGGAGTTGAAAAAAGCAAGGAAAAAGTACAAACTATTCCTGGAAAGTCTAGACGGCAGCAGGAGATTGAACGCTTAGTTAGAGAAAGGAGACAGCTGAGGAAGCAATGGAGAAGAGCAGAACAAAGTCAGAAGGAGCGACTCAATCTCTTACAAAGGGTCATAAAAGATAAGCTTGCAACATTGTGCAGAGCTGAGCGCCTACGGAAACGCTACAAAAAGAAGGAGTGTGCGAGAGCTAACTTTTATAAAGACCCATTCAAATTTGTAAAGAAGTTATTCACCAGTGAGAAGAATGGCACACTAAAAGCATCTAAGGTTGAGCTGGAGAGATATTTGGAGGAAACACATAGATTCAAAAAG